>NC_046368.1:14829833-14898097 GCF_011125445.2 Fundulus heteroclitus | reverse complement strand
CAGCCCAGCCAATCCATAGGCCCCAACACCCAACCCCCCAGCCCAGACCCTGGCTTGATGGCCCACTCCTCCTCCAGGCTTCTAACTGGATGGCAATTGGAGAACAAAAGTGTGAAAAGACCCCAAGCCTGCCTGTGCCTGTTCAAATGTGCTGTTGAATGTTCTTAAGTGCATTTAAAACTGGGAGCGCCATAGAGGGCTGGGTGAGGTGCAGCCTACCTCACATCTGGAAAGCAGCTGGTGCCATTGTGCCCCCGTTATCAGTAAGATTATTGAAAAAGCTGTGTTTCAACAATCAAATTCCTTGACAAGGACCAGCTGCTTTGACGTTATCCAATCAAGTTTCTGTGCTCACCACAGTAGCAAGACAGTTGATTACGCCATTATTTTAGAGCACATGGAAAACTGTGTCAGCCTTTATGGTACAGCACTCGACTGAATTAAATCCTACTGAAAGCACAGAAAGGGGCTGCAGTGGGTAGCGCTGGTGCCTTGCAGCAAGAAGGTCCTAGGTTCAAGTCTGACCATGGGTCTTTATTGCATGTTCTCCCTGTGCATGTGTGGGTTCTCTCTGGGTACTCCGGCTTCCTCTCACAGTCCAAAAACATGACTGTTAGTTAATTGGCCTCTCTAAATTCTCCTCAGGTGTAGTTGTGTGCGTGGATGGTTGTTTGTCCTGTTTGTCTCTGTGTTGCCCCTGCGACCAGACTGGCGACCTGTCCAGTGTGTACCCTGCCTCTCGCCCATTGACAGCTGGAGACAGGTACCAGCACCCCTCGTGACCCCATGAGGGATAAGCGTGACAGAAAATGGATGGATGGATGGATGGATGGATGAAAGCACACAGACTTTTTCTATTAGTAGGTAACTTTACATCAGAGACCATCAAATCACATGCAGAGTTTCCCTAAGGGTCAACCGTGGACCACCTTCTATTTAATATCTATACAAGCTCCCTTTAGCTCATATAATACAAAAACAACATAAACTGACAATAACTATACAGACGACACAGCTCTACATCACAATGTTACCAGGGCCCCATTTCAGAAAGCTGGTTACTGGATATTTAGAGTAATGTCTGGGGGTAAATTCCTGCATACCCTGGCCTGTTTCAGAAAGCTCAGAAGTTCTTTACCCCGAGTCAAAATGATAAATTACTCCATGAAACAACCCTGGAACCAGCAGAGTTGTTTGGCCTGAGTTATTCCTACTTTTTTATCTGAGATTTGCACAAGGATGTGTTGAAAAAAGGCATGTCCTTTTCTGGAGGAGCTGTATGCTGCAGTGCAAATACTCTACAGAAATCTCTGACAGGAGCAGCTGATCAGACCATGAACAAATGTTTTATGATTTCTGGATTAATATATTTTCAAGCGTTACTGTTTTTCACCACTGTCAGTGATTCATCTTAATATTCTTAGCCTACTCCATCGCTCTTCTAACACAACCAGGGTACACTCTCAGTTCTGAAAGATGTCTTTGTGCTGCACTTGATTTTTATACCAACAGCATATTTTTAATAACGTAGGTGATGCAGAAAATCTTTCAGAGGTATGTGCCACTTTCAGGAATGTAACTGTTGCACTCGGTTATAGTACAGTTTAAAGGTGTTCTAAAGTCAGAGAGCTACAAGATTAATTTAAGAATTACACAGAACGAAAATAATAATTAGAAGAAATCAGTGCATGGATGTGCCAGAATTTAAGAGTTGAATTAAAACAAAACTGAAGCAATCATTTTTGGACCAATGGGCGAGTATTAGGGGAGCATTAGTCCAAAAAACATTTCAGGATTTAAAGAACTAATACCCCAACGACATCTAGATTAAACTCATTGATGTGTTTATTTTTAGTCACATGATTACTGTCAAGTTCTATGTGCTCTTTTAGCTCTTGCCTAACTTGAAATTTAAACAAAGGTACGCTGGGAGAACTCATTATCACCTTACTTGATTTTGTTAACCTCTTGTAGAGTGAGCAGGTTGAAAACCTTGACACAGCAAAAGGTGTGAATTAAACATCAAACCAAAAATTACGACATCCAGAATATGGAAACTGTTAACTAAATAATTTGACAAAAACAATACCTTTAGTAAGTTGTTAAATTTAAAAAGTTAAACATTTCTCCTCAGCATGTTTGGGTGTCCAAAATAACAAAACATTCACACAGTGTGCCATTTAACTGAAATGCATGCTATTTTCGTTTTTACCACTGGCAATGAGATTACTCATGCAACCAAAAAATTTTAAATGCCTTTTTAACCATTTAAATAAGACACTTATATTACTAAATCAAATTTACCAAAAGTACATGCTCATGAACATTAAGCTCACCAGTGGTGTCTTTTGCAGAAGCATATAGTTTATTGTCTGTCTCCTCAACTTTACTGAGTGACGCTACACTGAGCAGTGACCAGCTGAAAGTCATTAGCCTTCTCCTCCTGAGCTTCTAGAGCAAGTAGTAGAATCAGAGGGCTTGATGTGGGGCAGAGCACACTGCAGCCTGGTGGGACACTGAAACTCTTCTTTAATCTCACAATTACTATTACTAATCTATCAGAGAGCTGCAGTTGAACCTGAATGCTGCTTCCTGTTTCCTCACTAAGACTAAACAAGGAGAACACATCACTCCAATTCTAAAGTCCTTCCACTAGCTTCCTGTATCATAAAGAATATAATTTAAAATTCTTCTGTTAGTCTACAAATATTGAATGGCTTAGCACCAAAATACATCACAGACTTGTTGTCAACCATCCAGACTATTCAGGTTTTCCGGCTCAAGTTTACTCCACATATCCTGAACCAGGCATGGAGAATCAGCATTGAGTTCTTATTAGAGTTGCACCGATACCGATACCAGTATCGGCCGGGGCGCCGATAGTGCGCTAAAATGGTGGTATCGGTATCGGCGAGTACCAACAAATAGGGCACAGATACCATTTTGATGTTTGTATGTCACTTGAATGCAGCCTTCTCTCTCCCGACACTCACTAGTTCTACTGGATTCACTTTGTATTAGTCTTTTTCCTGCTTTAATAAGGTAGCAGCTTGACAAAGCCATGATAGCAATTATTTTACATCCAAGTAGTATGCAGTTCTTCATATATACACACACACATAAATTTCAAAGTAATGGTATCGGTATGGAATCGGTATCGGCCGATACTGCACAGCCAGGTATCGGGTATCGGTATCGGGGCCAAAAAATGGCATCGGTGCAACACTAGTTCTTATGCTCCTCTTATCTGAAACAAACTCCCAGAAGACTGTAAAATTGCTGTGACCTCGAGTTCCTTTAAATCAAGGTTAAAAATATATTTTTTTAGAGTTGCCTTTAAATGCTAATGTTCAATTTAAACTGTCGTAGTTCACTGATGATTAGATTGTTTGTAGTTCCAATTTATCTTGACCTACTGCTACTATTCCACTGCTATTTACTTTCCTCTGTATGTTTTCTTTTCTGATGCTGGACACAGGTACCTGAAGGACATATGAGTTAAAGGCTGTCCAAAATTGGCTCAGCAATCTGAAGCTTCTTTCCTACCCACAATAGAGTTCTTACTGTTAACCTCGTGAAAGATGCAAGGAACAGGAGCTAGGAAATATAATTAGAACACTTAGGATGCAGCCAGAGTCCTGATGACTCCTAACTTGTGCTCCAGTGGGTGATGGGAGTCAAACTGGAAGTACTAGTATGTGTGGGCGGGTTTGCAGTACACTGAACTTTCTAGCCAGTTGGTTGGTTATAACTTGGTTGTTAGGCTGATGGTCCTTTTTTGCATTCAAGCGATGTTAAACTTGCTGATCCACTATGCAAAGATACTGCTTATAAGGTTGAGTTTAGCTTTACCTGCTCAGATTTTAGAAGCCTCTTTCAACAAAGAAGAACCTGTCCAGAGGACCTACTCAACCGTTTGTATGCTTCTGAAGTATGATTTTATGATGAGAGAAGACAGGGTTGAGCCATCTAGTCATGACAACAAGCTTAATGCTTGGATGAGTCAATGTAAAGCTTTCAAACCTACCAACAGTTTATTTTGTCTCAAACAAAGTGGTGGTAGTTTCATGGTTAGTTTCACTGTCAGTGGTACTGGTGCTATATATGATACATATTCAATCCTGGAATCTAAGCTATGCCAGCTCCAAATTTTTTAACTTTATCCTAAAACAACTAGTCTGCAAACACTTTTAGAACACTGGTTTTGAAATGGATAACACAGGCTAATTAGCTAAATATCGTGCTACATGTGCCAGGAAACCAACCAGCTTGAAATAAGTCTATCAATTTTGGTAAGTGGATGGGTTCTGAGATATCCAACAGGATCATCTTAAGACTTTTGAAGGCAACAAAAAGTGTAACTTCTTTGGTGCTTCTTAGGTGGCTGTTTATTCAATCCTATTTTTGGGAATTTGTGTATATTTTTGGTCATGCAAGTATAATTATGACTATGTAGGAGTTAAATTAAAACCTGCAAACCCAATTCTTGTTTTAAAAAATTGTATAAATATTGTATTTTTTGTAATTCCTGAGAATTGAATGCTCCAAATGCATCACTGAAAGCCCCCAATTGTTATGACATGACATCACTATGCTGATAATTAGCTTCTGACATGGTCTACATCCCTAACAGCCACCTAGATACCACTCTACCTTCTGTGTCTTGAAATCTTTCCTTATACAACCACTTTCCTGTCAGTGTATATGTTTAGATCCTGGGTGGTCTATTGACCATAATTTATTTTGTGCTAATAAATGTCAACCATGCAAGGACTAGTTAGCATTGCTCGCCCCCCTCACTTCCCCAGTGCTGGGATTCTGACACATAACAAACAGCTGCACCATGGGGGATGCGGCAAACTGATACATCATGGGAGCAATAGTCTGCTCGCTCCCAGTGCTTCTCTATATTCTGCTTTCATCCACTCTTCAGACACCTTGCTTCTCCATCGTTCACGCAATTCTCATAATTTGTATTTGTCTCTGTTTGCGGCACGCCTTTGAAGGCCCTGATGTGTCTCGACTGCAAAACAATAAAAAGCATCAGCAACGAGTGTTAAGCAACCAGAAAGGTTCAAAGAAAACATCAGTTATACCTAATTTGCTAGACTGTTTGTGAGTGCCACAAGGTAACGCGCCATTCCGCCACTGAAAGAGTGCTGCTGTCCAATTACCTGGATGAAGAAGAATGCATTGGCATTTCAACAGGTAACACTTGCATGAGAGCAACAATTAAAAATGAAAAGAAGCAAAGTCCTGTTTTATGCTGTCTAGTTTTATTTTCAGCCATGAACAAAATGCACGGTGTCCTAAAAACCTGCTTATGTATGGGTCTCTACACATAAAGTGCTGTCTCACTTTCTGTGAAACAGACAGAATTAGGCCAGAAAAATGCCCCAGGAAGTCTGATTAAACACTCTAATATTAGCAAAAACAGTAAAAACAATGAGGTTAATAGATATTTAGCGTTCCAGCTTAATTACCAGCCTGCAGCGTTCTGGGACTGCCATTGTACAAAGAGCGGATTTGCAGTGTATTGCTTCGAAAGGCCTCCGGCTCCATTAGGTTAATCTCTTCTACTCCAATTGAAGACAACACACATTTAATCAGATGTTAAAGTTTCACCCCTCTGAATAAAACCCAAATGAAAGTAGTCATCATGTGAAATTGTTTTTGTGAAGTGAAAGGCTGAAAATCTGAAAAACACAGGAGTAGCCTATTGCAGCGGCAGGGTGCCACCACTTTTTACAATCAGTGGCGGAATCACACACCAAAAGTCTAGCGAAATCGCCGCAAGTCGCTCCTGAAATGTTTATTGTTTTGAGATGTGTGATTGCTCGACTGTAAATGATGTTGTTCATGACTTGAATAAAAACAAACCAAAAAAAAAAAAAAAAGTAATGTTGCTCACCAGATTGCCGAAAGTCAGTCCAATTGCCAGAAGTAGGTTCCAACCGGAAGTTGGGACCTACTTCCCGAAGTGGTATTAAATCCACTGACCTTAGCTTTACGTTTCTCATGCACCAATTTTAGGGTTAGCTCTCAGGGGATTTGATATTAGGTATTAAATTAGGTTTAGGTATTGAACTCATTGAACTTAGGTTTAGGTTTCCTTACCTTTCTCTTGGTCTCCACATATAATATCCAAAGCTTCCTATGTGTACTTCTAAAACAACAAAACAATTCTATACACGTACTGTTTTACACTAGAGCCGCATTCACCCAGTCAGACTTACTCATTGGTGCACAGATCAGTATCTGACTTGGTCCCTCTCACATAAACATGTGGGAGGGTAGGAAACTGAGATCAAACCTACAACTTTCTGATCGCAAAACAAGTACCTTTCCCATTGAGCCACCGCCTACATGGTAATGTCTGTTCCATTAAAATTTAACTTGTCAACTTTTTTCATGTTACAATACAAACTTCAAATATATTTTAATGCAATTTGATGTAGTAGCAAAAACACAAAGTGCCCAGTTTGGAAAACTATGATACAGAGTTTTCAAAGTTTTTCACACCTATTTATTCTGATAACCCTAAATATAGTGCAGTGCACTTAATTGCCTTCAGATGTTACCCAAATAGCAAAGAAAGTCAATCTTTGTATTGCTGTTGTGCAAATGCCTTAGAAGTTTTTTAGCAGACATTAGTGAACAAACAGCATCATAAAGAACAAGGAACACACCAGGCAGGTTAGGGATAAAACTCTGGAGAATTTTAAAGCAGGATGGTTTTATAAAACAATACCTGGAAATAAAATGCATTTGTAGGAGAGCCTATAAATGCATGGCCATCCACCTTGTTCAATTTCTGGAGGAGTTGCACATATACGCAGCTCAGGTGGGACAGTCTGTTGACAGGTCAGCTAATATTTGTGCACTCACAAATCTGGTCTTCATTGAAGGGTTGCAAGAAAAAAAACTTTGCTGAAAGAAAGCCAATACGATTGCCACAAGTCATGATGAGGATAAAAAGGTGCTCTGGTCAAACAAGAACAAAACAGAACATTTTGCCCTCTAGACAAAATTGGGTGACACAGAAGAACGTACCTCACAATAAAACATGGTGATTGGGCAGTGTTTTTTTTAAGCAGGTGGAGAGAAACTGGTCAGATTTGATCGGTATTTAGATGGAGCTAAATACAAGGTATTTCTGGGGAATAAAATGTTTAAGGCTGCAACAAACTATAAAAATAGGGTTATGGTTCACTGTCAAACAGGACAGAAACCCTAAAAACACAGCCTGAGCTACAATCTCATGGTTTCGAGCAGCATATTTATGTGTCAGATTGATCAAATCCAGGTCCAGGCCTAAATCCAATTGAGAATCTCCGGCAGGTCTTAAAGATTGATGTTGATAATGAAAAGCTGGTGGACAAACACCCAAAATGAGTTGAAACTGTTATTACAACAAAAAGGAGGTTTCACCAAGTATTGACTTAGGATGGATCAAAAAAAGGCGACCACACTTTTCAGATTTTTTTTGTATTATTTTCCTTCCACTTTACAAATATATGTTAGTTAGTTAATATAAAATCACACTGTTTGTGCTTCCACCCAGGACAGTCTGGAGAAATACCAAAACCATTCCAATTTTATTTTCACAATGCAATGTGGAAGAGGACCAAACTACTTGGATGATGCCATGCAGTTAAAAGAGCTGCATGCATGGGATGTTTAGCCTTGTCAGCCAGACTGACTGACCTACGGTGCATGCACTGCTTATCAATCTGGTAAGGAGCTGATAGAGCTCGATTTCAAAGGTGGGACTAACAGGATCAGTGTCATCAGGTTAGAACCAATCAGATAACTATGGATGTGATGCAAAAAAAAAAACTTTTTTCTTTTTATTTGTAGCCCGTGAAACATGTCATGCTATCAAGCAAACTCTCCAGAGAACGATTTTTGCCACCATTGTCTAAAAAAATGTAAATGTAATATAAATGTTGTACTCACATGTGCTTTCTTAATTTTACAAGGCACCATGCAACAAAATTATCCGTTTGTGTCTTGACTGTTATGGTTACAGAAAAGCATTGTGGGTAACTCTGCAGGAGAGAGTGATGCATCATAAAAAGTCCCGCCTCCCGCGCTGTGATTGGTTCGGTCTGTTTTAGGCTGGAGCATATGGAGCATTACCAGACTGACTCTTGCCCCATGTAAGTCAGTCTGGCTGGCCAGGCCATTAAATGTGTTGTTGTCGGACTTGAACTAAACCCCCCCCTCAACTAGCTAGGGTTCCAAAGAGCTCTGAACTCTGCGTATTACCCTGATTAGAGTTCCTGTGAGACCTTTTTAGCTAGATAAGTAGGAGACGTCCGATCTACTAACCACCTCCCTCCTAGGGCCCCACCCTTTTTCAGTAGACAATAGGGTGTTTTCACTGACGTCACTGGCCAACTTCCGGTCCGCCATATTGGGTGGCACACTTCCTTATCTCTAGTTGTCTTACACGTATTATAGTATCGCGAATGGATAAGTACGCCAGCACGCTAGAGCGACCAGATAAGGACGTATATCTGAGGAAATGTTCCGTGATCGACCATATGGACCCCTATGCCCTCCACGGTGCCTTGTTTAGCCGTAATCCAGATGCATTACCTGGTGTTCGGTGAAAACCCTCTGCACACTCTTGAGGAAATGAGAGCTTACAAGGGTCTAGAGGCTCACAACCAGTTCACATCTGGTTATGTACATCAAGGAAATCGCCATCATACGTGGACGGGTGAGTTTTAATAAGATGGTAAAAATGTAAACAATCCGACGCAAATGTGTCGCATGCTTCTGCGGTGGCTGGCGGCCGGCGGCGGGCGGTGCGCGAAGGCGCTTGGCTGCAAGGCCGATCGACGCCGCTCGCGGCTTTAATTATTTAAGCAGAACAATGACCAGTGCAAAATTAAGTTGTATTTACCGTATTGGCGCCGGTAGGAGCTGCAGATCATAAAGCCAGCAAACAGTGGGAACACAGTAACTCGTTCAAAGGTAAGCTGCGATCAGACGGGCTCTGGCCCATGCTAGTTTAGTAGCTGCTAACCGTTAGCGCTAACAACCACTCGCGCATGTAATGTACTTTTAACTTGCTGCTATGTGTTTCAAACGTTTAGAACACACTCTCATTGACATCGGGATACTGTGGAAAGTTATGTTCGGTCGACTTGCAGCCGCTATCCAAGCGAGCCGACGATCTCTTTGTTATCTCTGTAACTCGTTCAAAGGTAAGCTGTGCTCAGACGGGCTCTGGCTCATGCTAACCGTTAGCGCTAACAACCACTCGCGCATGTAATGTACTTTTAACTAGCTGCTATGTGTTTCAAACGTTTAGAACACACTCTCATTGACATCGGGATACTGTGGAAAGTTATGTTCGGTCGACTTACAACCGCGATCCAAGCGAGCCGACGACTCTTTGTTATCGCTAACAGTTGTTCTCCGTGGTTGCGCCTCCAGGCAGGAAAGCGGTGGAAAATTAATCTGTTTCTATGTTTTTTCCCATGGCGATCATGTGTTGCGCTGTTACAGCCCACAATACAGCAACGGTTTACCATGGTTGAAATCAAGTTAAGGTGAAATTAATCAAATTAAAACACGGCTGAGAGAGGGAGTACAGTATGCGGTAGTAATAGGCAGTAGAGGCGGCGGAGGCAGTCAACATGACAGCCGCGGAAAGTAATAAGTCATAACGCCCAAGCCCTATTATTAATATATTCTTCTTATATGTTTTAAATACTTAACAGTTAATTACCTGTGACAAAGTGAGCACCGCAGACTCTGGCGTATTCCAGCTTAACACCGTCCAAATCGGACCTGGATATCAGCCATAGGTGACGGCGTTGTTCAGACAGCAGTTTTTTTTTTTCACACTGATTCACTATTACGGCTGGTAGGCGATAGAAAGAGCGTTGATCTCCACCTCCACAGGCCGTGCAACCAACCATTAAACACGTTTTCCCCATTGTTCACTTCCAATACTGCCTAAGGCGTCATACAATGCAGGTCAACGGTGCGAAACGACTGCCACCCAATATGGCGGACGCGCTGAGTAGTCACGTGAGCGTGACGTCAGCTGAAAACCCTCCATTTGGGCAACCTAGTAGCTTGAGGTCACTTATTTCCTGTCCACCCCTTTAGTTAATGTTGGTTCCTACTCTTATACAACGTCACTTGTCTTTGGATTGGATACGTTTTAGTGACTCATGAGTCCCAAAAGTGTTGCTTATTAAGTTTGACTACATGCAACCTTTAAAGACCTCCTAAATAGTTTTAGAACCATGCACCATGTATGTTTCATTTTTATTTTCTGTATGTAATGATTCATAATGTCCGTTCATGCTTTATAATAAACAGAGTGTTTGCGGAACGTCTCCTCGTGTTTCTTTCTGCATGTTATACATATACACACATATAGTTTCCATCTTAAATTAAGAGTCTCCTTATGTTGTCAAAAATGTTCATTAAATTATATCAATTTTGTACATCATTAGTTTGAAAGTAACTATAGAGCAGGCATTAAATAACCCCAATGACAAACCGTTGGGGTTATAAAGCACTCGGTGTCACGAAGCTTGCCAGCTTCGTGACACCGAGTGGCAGTCGTCTGGCAAATGTGCCGCAAGCTTTTATTGGAAATAATATCAATATAACATGATTTTTTGAAAGTCATTACAGCCACCTTCGTTGCAGGTGCATGCCAGTGAAGGTGCCGTCGGAAGTACCACTACTAACTGCCGCTACCGCAAACTGAGCTTGACCCTACTGGGATTTTGCTTGTGTGATAAAATTTCAATGAGAGAGATAATTTTTCTCCTCATAATTGTTTTATCTTGAAAAATTACTAATAATAATGACATTAAGTATGAAAATAAGACATTTTATGTTGAAAATGGTTTGAATTGAATTTGAAACATATTTATTCTGTATCCCAACTGGTAAATCCAAACAGTCATGAGTTATCAGACACTAAATTTATGTAACTTTTTCAATTTCCTTTTCCACCTAAAGAATATGCTTTTGTTTTTGATGCAATCCACACTTGTGCTTTGAAACTTCTGTCATTTCTACCTCAAAGTCAGGAACACTCTGCTCCCTCCTTTGATCCAAGTACCATTTATATATATATATATATATATATATATATATATATATATATATATATATATATATTGATTATGACTGTCCTTTTATTCATAAAAACAAAAAAACAAAACCATAACACATATATTATTTTAAGAGATGTTGTCCTTTCACCATATTGTGTATTTTTCAGCTTCGGCATCTTTTGAAAAAAAAATAATAAGGTAAGAGAGACTTCCATGGACATTATTCATAACACTGTCCAGTTAAAACATTTCTGAAAATCTCTCTCTCTTATCTATCTTCTATCTATCTATCTATCTACTCTCTCTCTCTCTCTCTCTCTCTCTCTCTAGCTCTCTTCTCTCCTCTGTCTCTCTCTCTCTCTCTCTTCTCTCTCGCTCTCTCTCTCTATATATATATATATAGATATATATATATATATATATATATTATATATATATATATATATATATATATATATATATATATATATATATAGATAGATAGATAGATAGATAGATATAGATATATATCTATATCTATATATCTATCTATATATATGCGTGTGTGTGTGTGTGTGTAAATGGTTCAATGATAATTCAATACCACACACATGGATCATGGAATTCCTGAAGCTGTACAAAGTCAACAGCACTCTGAGAGCCTTCATTGCAAACTCTGTGAGGCTGTGGAAAACCACCCTTGAGGCCAACTTCAAGCTAATTGCACAAATCTCCATCAAATATGGAATATGCCAAGGAGATGCTCTGTCCCATCTGCTGTTCTGCATAGGCTTGAACCCCCTCAGCCAAGTAATCAACAAGTCTGGCTATGGATACTGACTCAGAAATGAGACCTCTATCTGTACCTCCTGTACATGGATGACATAAAGCTGTACGCTAAGAGTGAACGAGTCATTGACTCGCTGATCCACACCACCAGGATCTACAGCGGGGAGATAGGACTGTCATTCGGCCTGGAGAAATGTGGCCGGATGGTGACAAATCAGAATCACAATCACTTTAATAATCCCAGAGGGAAATTGCTGTTTCGGTACCATCACCAAAGAGAGGGGAAGGTAATCCACACAGAGGGGATTGCACTCCTAGAGGCAGAATAGCAGATGTTGAAGAGGGCTATAAGTACCTTGGAATATCACAAGAAAATGGCAACCACAAAGAGGACACAAGGAAAGCAGCAACAACCAAATACCTGCAACACGTAAGGCAAGTTCCCAAGTCAGCGCAATGGCAAGACCAAGATCCAGACAATCAACTGCTATGCCTTGTCAGTAATCAGATACCCTGCAGGGATAATAAGTATCCAGTATCCACAGGCTATACAAAGTGCCAAGAAGGAGGCAGAGGACTAGTGAGCATCAGAACCACAATTGAAGATGAAACATCCAAGCTCCAGAAATATAACAAGAAGATGGCCCCAAGGGATGAAGCGCTCAGTGAATGTCTCAGACAATGGAAGCTGGAAGAGAAGCAACTTTTTTTCTCGTAGGAAGAAAAACCCCTGCTTGTAATGTACCACCAACAGATAGCTGAAGTGGCTGATATGACCAAATCCTACCAATGGTCAGAGATGGCTGGACTGAAGGACGGCACTGAAGCACTGATCATGGCACCACTGGAGCAGGCCTTGAGCACCAGAGCAGTAGAGGCCCAGCTCTACCATACCAGGCAAGATCCCAGGTGCAGGCTATGCAAAGAGGCCCCAGAAACCATCCAGCATCTCACAGCAGGGTGTAAGATACAAGCAGGGCAGGAAACTTAAAGCCATAGCAGTTTTTGTTATTAACAATAACAACCTGCAGAAAGAAAATAACTTTTTTTTTACATATATTACTAAAATAGGAATTTAAATTGAATGTAAAAAAAAAAAAGTACTGATTCAAGAAGGATTCTTAAATGATTTAAAAATATGTATGATTTTCCATCAATTTTACATAGTCACAATTCTTTGTGTTGGTTTATTCCTGAAAATCCAACTAAAATACATTGAATTCGGTTGCTGTCACATAAAACAAATATTAAATAAATTAAATTGGTACAAAGTGTTTTGTAAGACGCTTCCTGCTGCAAATGTTCCATTCAGCTTTACTAAAACAAACCTTCCTTGTAGAGCGGCACCTGAGCAGTCTACCGCAGCATGTTCAAGCACATTATCTTGTATATCATTCTGAAGCAAGGCTCCGGAAGCACCATGAATGATTAAAATTCCCTCAAAGGTGCCCGTACAATAAAGAAACTGTGCCAAAGTTTTGGCTTGCACTAGCAGGGGCAGTTAGGGGTAAATAAGGATGCAGTACCCTTAAGACTTTCTGGATATTTGACCATCTGCAGTGAGCTACCCAGATGGGCGTCCTTTCCCTGGAGGAAAATGTAGTAGCGCTTGTAAATTACTACCGCAAATGAGTAAACAACCAGCCGAAATGGCTCTCTATGAAGGAAGTGTAATGCATTTTTGTATGCTGTGCCGTTAAAAGGAGTATAGTCGAGAAAAAAAAAAGAAATGAACACAATAACATACTCAATGTGAAGAATCCTTTACAGGTTTCTGTGTGAGAACAAAAGGAGATCCCATGATGAGTGGCCTATTAGTTAACAAAACATGATGGATGATGCTCTCCATGCAAGAAAGAATGTGGAGTGGGTTCTGGTGATCTGTGCGGCTCATAAAGTGCCCCTAAAGCGCCATTATGGTGGACATTAATGTGTCCTTTTTGTTGGCTGTACTTCCTGAAAATGAAAACCCCTAGATTAACACGCCCCAACATGGATTTTCATTCCATTCTACTCAAACAAGAGCGATTTACCCACATTTTATTGTGCTTTAACACCGTGGCAGTACTTAAAAAGCAGCTTCTCAAGAAGCAGAATCTTTGGAATGTTAGACTTGTCTCCAAACTGTTGAAAACCATGTATTATCTTTAACTTTAGAGAAGGAGATTAGGTTTAGACTACCCTGTAATTAAAAAGTATCAAAATGAGGATCTGCAAAAATACAGCTACAAGCACAGTTTCTAGTTGAACGTTAAACACAGCTACTATGTTTCCATTATTCATTAGCAATTAGAGCCACCAGAACTTAAAACTGGCTCTGGGCTGATAGGATTGCGGGTGGAAAAATTACCCTGCATTAAGTCTTTAATGAAGGAGTGCTGTTTTTCTTACAGAGCCTTGCATACTTATTCACACCCTTTGAACATTTCCACCTTTTTGTCCTGTTACAGTCACAAATGATACTTTATTTTTTTATTTTTTTATTTTTTTTTGGGGTGGGAGGGGGGTAAGTTGATGGAACAACACAAAGTAGCAAATAGTTGTGAAATAAAAGCAAAATAACAATGGCACATGTATTTCAAAATCTTTGAAAATGATCCCCTCTGTGTCGGTGGTGTCAGCATCATCCAGTGCGAAGGTTATTCTTTAGCAGGGTCAGCCAGGCACATGGGAAGATGGATAGGGCCAAAACAACCCAATTTTTTTTATATGTATCTAACATTTTAGAGGCTGTAAAACACTTTAAACTGATGCAGAGGACAGGATAAGGACAACAACAAAAAAACATTTAGCCAGAGCTACAATGCAATAGTTTGAACCAAAGTACACGCAGGTGCTATAATGGCCTGGTCAAAGTACACACTCAATTTAGATTGAGACTCTTTAGCAAAAAAAAAAAAAATGCTGCTTGCAAATTTCTAATAAGTCAGTCTCACTGAGTTTATCCAGCAGCTTATAATTTGCTGAGAGGAAGCTGCTGAAAAAACTCATTAGGATGGCTAGCTCTTTCCTGGGATGCCCCTTGGACCATGTGCACTTGGTGGGAGACAGAATGACTGTAAGAAAGAGAAAGATCACTGATGGACAATGTCTCCCACCCCATCTGCTGAGCTACTGGAGTACTCTTTCAATGACATAGTGCTGCTCCTAGATGCTAAAAGGAGCACTTCCACAGGTCCTTCATCCCAGCTGCTGCAAGACTTTTTAATCTATGCTGCTCCCAACAGGGTCATTCAGTATTTAAAAACATGTTAAGGATTGTACAGGTTCTTGATCTGATCAAAAACACTGTCTCTCAGACGCTAATTTCCATTTGCACATGTTTTACTGTAAATACTCTGAGGTGTTTGCTTGTACAACCACACATATTGCATAGTTTTATGACATTGTTTTGTAAATTGGCTGCTGTCTTTTCTCTATTTAGCTTGAAATGTGAATTTTTTTCTTAATATGCAGTATTATCAATAATTACACAACATTTTCTTTTTCTTTTTTGCCTTATCTGCTAAGTTTGTTCTCTTTTGCTTTAGAACTTCACCATAAATTAGCTTGTTATCTAGTGTGTAACTCTGTCTATGTGTTTTTGCCACTTCCATGCCCCACTTTCCCCATTGTGGGACAATACAGGTATTTTTTTATCTTACTTTGAACATTTTAGGTTTTTATTTGCCAAGCATAGTAATTTATTTTCCACTGGCCAGAAACATACTCAAAATTCCAGGTGACCTTTGAATTGCCATATTGTTTTTTTCATAAGATAGCGCAAGTCGTCCTCTCAGACATATTCCCCTAAGTGAGCTATAATGTTTAAGGAGTCAAGGTTGCTAAGAAACAGCCTCAACATCCCAAGGCTGGATGAATTCTTGCTTTTTATCATTACTTCTGAACATTTAAAATTGACAACGTTCTAATAAGTTTCCAAGCGCTTCTCTGCTGGAATGGGATTCCCACATTGCACATCCTTGCATATCTAATTGTGCTCAACCTCTAGAGTTTTTCACTGTCCTGGGAAGTTGCCGCACTGGTGCACTAAATTTCATCTTTCCGCAACAATGTTTATAGTGGAATATCATTCTCTTTTGTTGGATGAATAATTTTGTCCACAAAAATTCCCCAGCATTTTGAAGATTGTTGCATTCAGGCCCCTTTGTGTCAGGTTTTCAATGTGCCAACATCTATAATCAATAAACATGGGGCGGTACTACAGCGCCAGAAACTGAAAAGTGATAAAAGATTTCCTCCATGGTGATATAAGAAGAAAGGAAGGCTGTTCATAAATCTATGTAAATTATCCGTTGGGCAATCTTTTCTACTCTACAAAGGAGGAAAAAAAAATAGATCTAAAATTCAACCATCCAACCACGAGGTAGCATGCTCTGCTGCTGTGTGCTCCTCTGGTCCCCAACAATTTTAGCTCTACTTTCCTGTATCTGACTGTGGCTTTCTGTGGTTTCTAGATTTAGTTGTCATTTACAGCCATAGAATGAAATCCCTGCCCTCAAAACAAGATGTTTAAGGTCAAAGCTGTGGTTGTTTTTGGATCCTCAACACTTTGCACCATACAGAGATTATTGTTTCCCACTCAGACAAACTAAAGAAAAAAGTTGCAAAAAGCAGTAAACGAGAAAAAAAAAATGCTTTAGACTTGCATGTGAGAAAATTGTGATGATGTTAGCAGTTAACCATAAACCCGACTTAGTACTCAGAAGTGTTAGTGGTCAGGACGACATTTTTGACTTCAGTGAAGTGCCAAAACCTTGGTTTTTGTATCAGCGGTAACTGGATTATTCATGAACGACTCACTCATGTGTCTCTCTTCGTAAAGTATTCAAATTCTATTCCTTTTTATTTTTGAGAGAATTTATTTATTGAGATAATTACTAATAATTTATTAAAGCTTATAAAAAATAAGTACTATGAATGTGAGCCTACATTGTCTAGAATGTAGACTAGAGAAATTATTATATGAATAAAAAATTAAGTGCCAAAGGTTATTGATTTTTTAATTTAGCAAATTATTCTTTAAAATATAATTTTCTTAAATAATGTTTTAATTTATCTTTGAGTTGTATTCTTGGGTTGAACACACCCCAATTGTTCTAAATTAGTTAAGCTAATTAACTTCACTTCAAAATCTTTAGGGTGGACTTTGGGTCACTAAATTAAAGATCTTCATTGATCTCTAAAATCATTGAATAATTTGTATAATGATGAATTTCAGTCATTTTCCTTTGTGTGTGTACATACAGTAGTTCCTTAGTTTCCTTGATCTTAAAGCAGCACTATCTAAGTTTTGACACAAGTATTAGCTTAATTTGAGATATATTAAATGATTTTTCAGCTCAGTATATATATTAACACCAGAGGTATATATATTAACACCAGAGCTATCCTTACATCCATCTACTTTTCTCATCCTCGAGTCAAGGTTTGTCACCGCCATGGTTATTACTTTAAATATATATATATATATATATATATATATATATATATATAGTTTACAAACCTGCATGTCAGCTCTCCTTATATTTGAAGAGAAGTTGTCACTCATTTATTCCATATGTGTGCACAGTTTGCGGTTAGAGAATGCTAGAGCTCAAATCCCTCTTTTACCTATTGTCCTAATATCAAAGCTAAATTGGGCTGGTATTTACAAGACGATACCTGAGGGTTTCTTGATTAAACATTGAATGACAAAAGTGTTTAATTGCACAACAAGGTTTATGTGTCTGATTTTGGCAAATCAAGTCATTAACCTATAAAGTCTTTGAAGAGAGATCTTACAAATGTTCAATAAACTACATTTAATTGTATTATTGTTGAGGTCAGCTGGAGTAGTATTCATTTTTATGTGATTTTCCCTATTTGCACAATTTAGATTAGTTGTTAATCTATTTGACTTTGGCTGTGGGTAAGACAATTTCTCAATTAGGTAATGAATGGGTAATTTGTAATGTATTATACCACGATTCCACTTCTGGACTGGACCCTGGGGTGTTGTGGATTGGACCGGAATAGTCATATTTGCAAAAACTGGAAAACATGTAACTGAGCATAAACTGAAACATTTTGTCCAATAGAGTGCCTTACGAGCTACTATAAAATAAAGTGACTTAAATATAATCATGTAATTCATTAGCTACACATTTATATATGACTCTAAAAGAACATTTACATTTATAAAAAAAGACACATTATTGGGAAATAAGACAATTTTTCAAATACATATAAATAGATATTGATAAATACAATTACAGATAAATCTGTCAGAAGTAATAGCAGAGATGTATCCAGTGCTTTTAAAAAAAGAGTGGAATGAAATGAGATTATAAATGTATATGGCCATAATTTCAATCAACTTTGCCCTGCTCTTTGAATTCAAATACATCCCACTTCCATTTTTTATTTACCACTGTGAATTGACATTAATGGAAACATCATATTGCAAGTAAACAGATACTACATTTCTATGCCGCCTGCAAGTCTGCTGCTCTTTCTGTTATTTATTTTTTTGCTGTTTATCTATCATCTCAGTGTCCCTGATGTGTTTCTTTAAAAAACACATCAGATTTAAAACAAAAACTAACTTTGCCTTCCTTTTAAACAACTTTTGAGTCTCAGTCCCAGAAGAGAAAATGAGAAACATTTATTTTTGGTCTTTTCGGTCATTTGTTATAAGAGATCATGAAGCCAAGTGTTTTTGTGGGTTTGCAATTATGCAGTGTTTATGTCCTTCTCATTTATCTAAGAGCTCAAGGACAACTAGAGAGCTCTACGTGACAGATCACTGGTGATCTCCCACTTCAGTTTATTTTTTATACATCTACAGTTGAAACTGTGCAGTTCATTGATAGACAATTCTCGATTTTACCCAGGTGCAGAGCTTAGCACTCAAGACAGTTCCCTTCAGGTTCAGCATTCCTTAAGTGACCGACAAATCCCAGCTGTACTGTCATACGCCATTAGGTGTTCAAAATATAGCCACTCTCCCACAATTTTTCTTTTGATATGCTGCTAGAAAGGACCCCGGCAGCTTTCTTGGAGTGGTCACCGGGGTCTCAGTCTACTTTCCTTTAAAAAAAAAATCTTGTCTCAGTCAGACAGTTGGTGAGAGTATTGTGGCTGCTACAGAGTTAAGCCAAAGTTACGAAAACTCCAACAACTCACTCACAAAAGTGGAAAAGAAAATGCTTTAGGGTCTCCCTGTAACTGGTCTTGGACCAAAAGAAACATTGTTAATGTTTACGTTTGACAAAGCTGTTTTTTTTTTTTTAAACTTGCACACTTTGACTTTAAAAGGTGTTCCATTCAAGAGTGAATGGTTGTAAACGGAATCACTTTTAGGACAAATCTTGGCAAATTCATGGAGAAAAAAAAAGATTCAATGATATATCTCCCATTAACACAGGTTCTGGGTTACTTGTGTGTGATGATGTGAGTGAACTGAGATCTAAGGCAACCGCAAACAGATATATGTACAGTAAGGACCGGTTATTGATTAAATACAAATCTGTGCTTTAGATGTAACTATTAACGATCTAAGAAGCACAGTGGTGCAGTTGGTAGTAAGGAGGTCCTGGGTTAAAATCTTTCTCCATGGAGTTCTCTCCAGGAACTCCGTCTTACTCCCACAGTCCAAAAACAGGTTAGGTTAGTTGGTGCAGGATTGCTTGTCCTGTGTCTCTCTATTTTGGCCTGTATAAATTGGCAACCTGTGTCCAGGGTGTACCCTGCCTCTCGCTACAAAATAGTCACATTTTTTAAGAAACAGAAATGTGAAAAGTGCGGCTTGTATTCAGCCTCCTTGGGTCAATAATTTATAGAGCCACCTTTTCAAGAGTTACACCTGCATGTTCCTTTTGCATGTTGCTCTACTAGCTTTCAGCACAACTGCAAACTGAAATTTTAAGCCATTCTATTCTAAAGTCAGGTTTATGGTGTACACAACTACTTGTTTTCCTATTAGTAGATTGTCCTGCCTGAGCTCCCCCCCCCCTCCAATGTAGGATCATGTCCTACACTGTGTCATACTCTAGTTTCAGACAAACAACTGAGAAGTGCTCACTGAAATATTCAAAGCTTGGGATATTGTTTTTTAACCTGACCCTTCTTTAATCTTTATCCCTGACCTGTCTGCTGTGCACCTCGGTCTTCATGACGCTGTTAGGTCACTGTGGTCTTACAGTGACCTAACCTTAACAAAACGGTTGGTTTTATGCTAACAACAAAATGGCACACAGGGGATTTACTCATTAAATAACTTTAAAGAGTAGTCGGAAAACTTGATTTTTGTTTACCTTTATAAGAGCAAAGGAGACAGAATGCATAAGCAGGCCACACTTTAGAGATTTATTTTTTTATTTTCTTACTTAAAGATTTAAAAATCACAAATTATTTCCCTCCGCTTCAAAACATGCTATTTTGTGTTATTATATGACATTAAATGTGGAAAAGGTTCAAGGGGTGTGACTGCCCTTGCATTGAGTTGTGCCCCCACAGGTTCTGCATGCAGATATCCTGCCAATGAGTACATCCAGATCTCAATATGCAGGTATTGCAGACATAAATACCATCCCATTGGTAATTATTTGATGCTGGGGATTTTTTTGGTATCCTTTGCCTGAGTTACACCTTTGTTCAAATGAAATCTTTACCATACATTGTCACCTCTCTGATAACTATGGGTTTAGTTAAAATACACCAACTGACAAATATCAGGGAACTCTAAGTAGAACAGCTGATAGATATTATTAGATGAAAAGATCATCTATTATTGATTAAAGGTTTGTATCTAGGAACTTAATGCAGAAAATAATTTTAATATTAGAGAAGCAAATTACTGTGCACACTTATGCAGTCAAGTTATTGCAGTGTTTTCCATTTTTTTACACTTACCTCTTTAGTATATCCCCCCCCCCACCCCCCAGTGGAATTATGCTGAATATGTTACATAAAGTGAAGAAAACATCAGAAAAGATTTATCATGGTTTAATTTTGCCATGCATGCAGGGGTTTATAGAATCCTTTTGCCCACTTTTTGGTGTTTACTTTATTTCACACCCTCTTTTAATTTATTTTGCTGCTGGGGCCAGACAACTCTTAAAAATTATGACAGATTAGGATCCCTGATCAAATCCAAACAACCCAAAGTAATCTGCTTGTGCTGGATATTATTTACTGGAGGCACAAAACCATATTTCCTTAACAGCTGACATGGAGGATAAAGAATGTGACTTCTTTTTTGTCAGTTGTGAGAGTGAGTATGGAATGTCCCCTGGGAGTGTACGAATTAATGCAAGATAGGTATGTACTTTGGCTCTGTTTGTACCTAAAAAGACAGGTATGAAACTTCCAAAACGACAAAGGTACAAAATGGCAAAAGATAAACCCCAAGAACATAAAGGAGACCGAGCTTTCGCAGTTGCCTGACCCATGTCATTGGGATTAATTGCCTCTTGAAATTAAATATACCTTTGTCTTCGAGTAAACGTAATTATTTTTTAGTTTTCATGTGTTCATGCTTATTGTTGCTTATTGGAGAATGTGAAAAAAAAATCTTTGGTCAGCTTTAAGCTATATCCTAAATACTTAATGCCACAATAACAAAGCTTTTAAAGTCAAAGTTCTCGTTGCAAACAGACAAAGAGAGTTTCCTCAACTAACACAATATCAAGATTTTAAATCAATACCACAGTCAATTATTGTAAAGGAACGCGGGTGTATAACAATTGTGATACAGTTACTATATTACATTTCTATTAATCGGATAAATAATTAGTTTTTATTGAACAAATAAATCACATACTGTGTATATGAAGTAGTGTCTGAAAATGAAAATAACCAAAATTACCAGTTCTATACAGAAACCCTCTTAAGCTGCATTCTCCCAGGACTCCTTTCATTACCTTTTCTGAAATGGAGAGCATGGTGGCCTGACTGGCATGTAATGCTCCTGAAAAGATAAATGTGCCCTTTAGAAGGGTCAGAACTTCAAAATGTCATTTCTTAGATTTACTGAGGCATAACCCACTGGCAGTCTTTAAGCATCCTCTATGAGAAGTTGTCCCTCATAAATCTTGGAAAGAAATGTCCTCTGTTCTTTCTATGGGACACAAAGGAGCAGAAAGAGGGTGACTGCTGTATTTTAAAACGCTTACTCCATTCTCCCTTCTTAAGGTCAAAATATTCAATAGTGATAAAAGTGCTACAATGCACCTAGAAACCATATAAAGGGTACCATACAAGTGGAAGTTCTCTGCATCACAGGGAAAAGGCTCCTTGTTAGTCATTATCCTGCTATGCTTTCTTGTTTGCTGATGTCAGGTCAACAAACTACCACAAAGTTAGATTTTAAAACCGTTTAAGGTCAGTGGGACAGCAAATTGTGAAACTGAATTTATCTTCTTGAACTTTCTTTGGTACAGGGTATTTTTTATTCGGTTAAATGACCAGTTGTCTTGATCTGAAAATGGTTAGAGGAAAAACAGCAGCTCTCTTTTTGTCTTTCAACTAAACAAAAGTTTAGAATTTCCAAGTTTCTTTTTACACCATGAAACCTTTCTTGTTGATTATAGTTTATCTTATGTGTCTATGAATGATCACAAACATGTGCCACTGCTCTAACCACAGCAAAATAAGAAAAAAACACATTAGGTGTTTTTTTTATTTTTATAGTCTGGTGGACAACAGTCTCTGTAGGCTAGCTATTCTCACTCGATCACCAATATTTTGTTTAATGGTGTGAAATTAGGCCCTTACCCTACTCTGTTCCATCAGAAACCAACTATTATTTTTGTTAATTTTCTTTCACATACACAGTTTGTTGCTGCCCTGCACTCTGATCTAGTTAGGAAAATGTTTAAAAAAATAATAAATAAAATGGAGGTGACTGAATAGCGTGCATGTGGGGGTACAAGTGGGGTCTTGTCCAGGATTATCAAACTTTATTTTAGTAGGACCCTTTTAAACAATAATAAAGTATAATTAAATAATAAAGCAATTAACCATCAGATTGGTGGGTTGTAAATTGGCTAGCAGTGTTTGGTTATCAGTAGTGAAGAGTGAAGGAAGAATTTAAGGTAAATGATAAACAAATGTTGAAAATGAGAAATTGGTACCAACTTAGAAAAAAAAGATCTGTAAAAGTAGCAGAGCATTTGCAAGTTCAGTTTCCACATGGTATTAAGAAGTAGACTTAAGTGATGTTTTAGCAACATAGGTTTTCCCCCCGCAAGTCATTCAGATACACTACCCAATATTGTGGAGTTTTAGCTTGCTAAAGTGAAATTTGAAAAGGAATGTATCAAGTAGAGAGTAACTTTAGTGTAGACGACAGAGGACCCTGAATTTCAGTCAGACACAGGAAATAGTTTATAAGATTTATTTATTAGTTAACTCCCCCAATCAACCTTTCTTTGCCAATGAACTGTCAACATGGTTGTCTAATTGTACAGTCTACATATCCTGGTCAATATTTTGACAAATTATTGCATATTTGTTGAAATCCAGGTTTTGTGTCTAAAATTATCAGTGTGGCACCATTCTAGGGTTAAACAGTGGTCTTGCATTGAATTTCGAATCCATATTGCTATTGGGTCAAAGGTTTTTGAGACATAATTTGGAGTAACTGACATAAATAGCTCTACCGCTGTGGGGTATAAAAACAGCTCCATCAAAAAACATACAAACAAACAAACAAAAACAGATCCATCTTGTGCCTCTCTAGCAAGCACGTTTGCACTTTTAACACCTCTAGTAATTTTTTTCCTTCAAAAAATGACTAGTAAATCTAGCAATGCTTTGTGTGTTATTGGCAAATTTACTTAAAAGCACCAACTGCACACTTCCTCCTGGGCCGCATCGACCATCCAGGGACTTATGCCAGGATCCTGTTTGTAAACTTCATCTCGGCTTTACACACTATCAACGCAGACATCTTGTGCCAAAAGCTCACCCAACTCACAGTGATCAACCTCTCAGTGGATCACCAGCTTCCTGACCGACCACCGGCAGCAGGGAAACCACAACACAGGGACTTCAGATTACAGCCACTGTACTGCTTATTGAGAGAAATGTTGCCAAGGTAACATAGTAATTGTGGTGGTTATCAAGTTACGTTTTATTCAAATACTTTGCATCGGTATTGCAGCGGCATGACTGTGTGACCGTCCCAACACAACGATACAGGAGCATCCCACAGACTCCACCAGTTAAGTCCAGCTGCCACCAACATAAGGAGAATTAGATGTCCCAACTTGTGCAGGACTGTCCTGTACAAAGAACATGTTTATTAGCTAACTGAAAACAACTGGCAAACTGAAACAATGTCCCGCAAACTTATTCAACATGCCCTTTCCTGAAATAAAGAAGCTTGCGCTGCAGTCATCGTCAATGAGAGCTGCATTGGCTGTCAATCAAAATATGCAGCAATGTCCCACCTCATGAGCAACTGAATGTCAGGATGCTCGTAAAATAAAACAAAAAGGATTCTGATGCATACAGGATATTAAGGAAACTACGTCAAAGTACAGAACATGCTGCTACAAAGACTGGGGAACAGTTTCTAACTGGGATAGGTCAGAGAAATGGTTAATGGTTTAAATAATTTCCCTCTGGGATTATTAAAGTATTTCTGAATTCTGAATCTGAAATGGGATACTCAGAGAGCTTTTCGTGAAGTTTGTTAAAGCTATTTTTGAGTCTCTCATGGAGGGGAGCTCTACGTGAAGCAATACTGTCGTTAATGGGCGAGAAGCAGGGACGCGGTATACACCCTGAAAAGGTCACCATATCACAGGGCTACAGTTTGACAGTTTTATTAAACTGCTCTGCGCTGTTCCAGATCTTCTTCTGCTCCTCTTTTTTAACGCCAACTGCAGCAGTAACAGATGCCCACAAGCTGTGAAAGAAGCCGAAACAGCGCCGCAGAAGGCAGGGTTTAACTGAGCCTTGAATGGACAGTGCTGTGAACAGATCATTCTTTATTGGCCATTGCGTGAGAGCACTTGAATGAGGCAGACACATCCCCTTAGAGCTTTTTAAAGATGAATATTTGTTTCTTCCCACATCATTTTCTGATACAGACAACAGCAGATTGACAGCTTACTGAAGTGCTTAGGCAAAACAGAAATGCCGCTGTTGAAAAAGTAGGCAGGGCTGAACAAGGCAAATAGCTGACCAAGTTTTATAAGATACACAATAATGATGGTAGCACACTAAAACAACACTGAGTAATTAGAGCTTTGCTTCTCACCAGAGTTGTTACTGACCTGATTTATTTCTAAAATAACACATTTTCCATTATTTTTCTGCCCTGACCATTCAGTTTTGTCCTTACTATGCACTAACTGGATTTGTTTAATATTCTTCAAAACACATTTCATTAGTATTTGTTAGAATTAGTTTTCAAAAGGTATGATGTAGTATATCTGTGTATTTCAGCAATATACTGCTAATGTAAATAGTTGTTTAAGTAAATAAATGCCTTAATAAAAGGCCCACAGGCTAATTTGGTCAGAAGAACAGGTCACCACTCAAAAGGAGGTTTAGCATTCTGGCATGCATCATATATTTAAGTATAGAAAGGAAAAAAATAACTGCAATTCAACTTAAATCACAAAAAAGCTACTACTATGGATGGCCCATTCAAAAATATAACTATATTAACTCTAAAATAACCGACACAACAAAAGAAAAATATTTCAACATGACAACAGACTTCTTATATGTTTTCATTTCCCAATAACAGTCCATTTACAAGGTATCTTTATCTTCTTTTTTTTCGAATTACAGTCCATGAACAAGGTATTTGTTTTCCAATAATAGTCCATTAAAACGGTCTCTCTTTTTTCAATACGAGTCCAACAAGCTCCCCCTTTTTTCAGTTCCTTTTACCAAAGCTGGGGTTTGAATTATTGTCCATAAGGCACCACCAATGTAGGATACCTGGTGTGGGGGATTTTCAGTAATAGAATAGGGAAAAAAGTTCAGGGGCTGCAACGAGGTCCCTACCAGCCTGGCAGAAGAAGCAATCTTCACAATGAACAGTGCAACTGCCTTTTCCGTAGGCTTCAGGCCTGCTTCATCAGCTCGCCATCATGATACCACCCTGCCAGTTCAACATTTTATCCTTCATTCGTACACCAGTTCAACAAAGCATAGGTCATGGTAGTCTGCTCCTGCAGCTCTGCTTCCCTCAACGTCTCACACACACTCTCTCAGTAATCAGCTTCCCTGATGGGCAGCTGCAGCACATGTGATCATGTCAATATCAACTGTCATTAGCTGTGGTAACACCCATAAACTCTCGCGAGAACGTCCACTCATTTAACTGTACTATCGTGAAACTCTAGCCCGGGCAGTACACAGACCAGTGGGAGAGGAAAAAAGAACAGACTCAGGATTTAACACCTGGGTAACACACTCCCCGCCTAAAAACTATGCAACACCAGTGCATGATAAACTATTTGAACATAGGAACATAGCTACCAGCCACAGGCTCAGAAAAAAGCTTCACCATAAGGAGCAGCTAAACTGTGAAAAACAGTTTGGACTACTGAGATCAATGGGTTGCCTAAAGCAACATACTGAAGATGCACGGGCGGTTTGCAGAACGCCGGATTGGTTGTTCAGTGTCTAAACCATCTCTTAACTCGGGAACTTCTAGAGGTGTTTCAATTGCCTGGGGAGGGAATGTCTCTACTGGGCCATCTAACTGTAGCTCTTCTTCAGAGGGCCTTGTTTCAGAAATAGGCTCCGGCTTTGCCAAATAAGCTTGTTCCATTTGAACTCCTTCTTGTTCATCTTCCATGGCCGTGAGTGGATCCATAGTGTTGGACTCCAGAGAAGATTCTTCAACAACAGGTAAGTGACTTGACTGCTCCATCTAAGGGACTGGTGGATTGCTGGTTACAGCCTGTGAAGGGAATGTACATTCCACACTGAACTTCACCGCTGGAAAACCTGAAAACTGAGGTGAACCATATTCCTCTTCTTCTTCATCTGGACTTTCTTCCAGGTCCACCACAGGGGTATATAGACTATGGGTTTGAGGTCTATTAACAGATGCGATCGGCAGATTAAGTTATTTACTTTCAAGAAGGAAACTACAAGGTAGAAGAAGTTTCCGGTGCAAAGTATGTTTTTTCCAGAGGGATCAGTTTCTGAACTCACAGTATAAACAGGAAGACTCCCAGCACAATTAATCACCACATAGATTTCTTTCTCCCATTTATCTTTCAGCTTATGCTTTCCCCTAAGCTTCAGATTGCAGACGACTACTCAATCTCCTTCTTCGAGCCTGGCTGGCTTTATTCTCTAGTCGAACCAAGTCTTGTTTCTTTCTGACCTGCATTCTTTGCTGCATGTTTGGAATCCAGCTGAAAACTTTCCTTTAGCCCAGAATGTAGGTTATGAGATTGTGTTTTTTTTTCTTTTGATTTTCCCATGATATCATAAAAAGAAGCGGGATGCCTAAAAATCTGTCCACTTGTGTGCCTCCATTTAACTTGAATGGTTTGAAATAACCAGATGTTTAACAGCCATAGGTTTACAAAACGATAATATTTGCATCTGAGTTTTTTTATACAAATGCTTTGACTTTGATTAAATTGCTTAAGGGTATAGTAAACATTGTGTATGTAAACTACTGACTTAAATTAAAGAGACGGAGACTTTGGTTTAAAAAAAATATTCAGACCTTTAGGAAATTGGAATAATTCTGCTATTCCAAGATGACCTAAACAGTTAAAGTTTAATCTGATTTAATATACTGTATGCACAAAAAGTTATGGAACTAACTAACTAATCCATCATTAATGGCATTCATTAAACTCTGAAGCAACTCAAACCAGAAGGTGAAAATAAAACATGAAGTATGTAGAATAAACAATCAAACAGCTTGTCCTTTACTCCCGATCATGCTTTGGGCTTGCCGTACTACCACAGCACCCTCTTCTTTACTGTGGTTGCACAGGAAACTAGAACCAGTTCTTCACACTGCTAATCAAAACAGACACATAGTTCTTGAACCCCATGCATCTTAATGATACCCTGTCTGGCAGTCCGGACTGCTTCTACTAGTAGCTTAACTCTAATCCTCTTCTGTTGCGTTACTTCTAAAAAGCAACCGAACACAATGTTAACCAATGTTAACCAAACAGCTATGACAGCTGCCTGGTTTAAATGAATCATGAGGCAGTACACATATAAATTCATAACTGCAATAAAAAACTGGGGTCAATGGTTTAGCCTCCAATTATTGGTACTCCAATAAACCGATTTGCTGGAAAACAGATCTTTTAATGGGACATAGAGAAAAAAACAATCATAAGCATAACCTTTCTACTGTGCAGTTAAACCTACGTAATTGTACTTCCTGTTAAGTGTTCCATTAAACACAAGAGAGGCTCCAAAATGTAGGGATTTATTTATTGTGAAGCCTCAATGAAGCACACTTAAAACCCACAATTCAAATGCAGACCTATTTAGTTGAATGTACAGCATGAAACAAATGTTGTTTTTTTATGAGTCAGAGCAAGCACCCCATGCTTCAATGGGATAACAGTGAGATAACTCTGGCCCTCATTCAGTCCTAATATTAAAAAAGACAGGATTCATTAAAATAGTAAAATAATCCATGATGTTTTCTAATTTTCTATTTAACTGGACTAGCACAAGATTGCTTTGTTCCATAAATTGTCCAAACTGTCCAGAATTTAATATACAGTCTTTGGGTACAAATAACTGTGTCCTTCAGTTTGCAATAGAGGAGAGAGTAGAGGGGAGCCACTTTCATCCACAAGAAGACTCTGTAAACCCTTCCTTTCTGGTTTCTCAGTTTTTAATGTTTCACCATCGCCTGCTTGTTTTCAATCTCTGCTTCTGTTTTTTCTCTCCCCGTGAGCTTGTCTGTCCATCCTGCTACTTTTCTTTATCATTCTATATTTCTCTCTGTGTGTGTGTGTGTGTGTGTGTGTGTGTGTGTGTGTGTGTGTGTGTGTGTGAGCCCACAACTCAGGTCTCTTTACAACCCCGCACAACTGTCTGTCATTCCATCTCATTTCATCATGCCCTTCTCTGCCATGATGGTTTCTGTCCGCTCTCCCTTCATCCGTCCTTTCACATTCGGCCAATCTCCCAAATTAATCCGGTTAATGGCCCCAGCCTTTGTGGTACAGAGCAATGCAATCCCTTACTCAAAATGTCTTATAACCACCCCGGATTTTTTTTTTTTTTTTTTTAAGTAATCAGTATCTTTATACCAACACACCAACACATAAGCGCACATAACTCAAAAAAGTAGCATAGAAACTCTTGCCTACCCAAAACCACCACATATAACACTAACACTTAGAATAAGACCACGTCAAAGATGACTCTCTTATATGAGTAGTTACTCTGATTACACATCAAGTACCCCATGGGAATGGAAGGCTTTGATTTATTCATACAATGATTTGATTGGATGACCCTTCCATAGCACTTCATTAATTAGCAGCTAGATATGAGTAAATGGCAGGGTGGAGCATTCCAGAAAGGCCTAGTGGGGGATTCTGGCTTTTCCCTTAATTACCTCAGCAATCAGGGCATCTGAGAAGACATAAGGGGGATCAAAGAGCATCTCTAATAAAGTCCATAGCTGGTAAAACCCTTCTCCAACACTTGTCTTTTTTAGAATCTCACATTAAAGACTTCTTCAGTTTACAAGTGTGCCATTGGTTGCAGAGCAGCACTTTTTGATCAAATGTTGGTGATTCTGATGTGCTTCCCATTGCTAAACATTTAATATTTTTATATTCATGAAGCTATAATAAAATAAGAACTGCAGAACTTATGTGAGTCCCTACTTTACTATATAAAGGTTCATGTGTTTCTTCTGCAGTCCCTGCCTGGCCATTCCCTGTCTGCAGAAGCTTAAAGAGGGACATATCAAGAAGGTGCCTCAGGCCCCAAAATGACTAGAGCCATCTCTGCACTCTTGGCATCACAGCTCCCATGTGAAAGAAGAAACAGCTATCTCTGTGGAAATAATTACAGTGACCTTACACGAAGAGATCAATATGCCCTGGGCTCCCCAAAAAAATAGAGCTCTCAGCTGGGAAGAAATGTACACACGTCCATATTGCAGGTGTCTGGCAGACCAAGGAAAGTTGTGAGTTTACCAGGAGGCCTTTTTAAATAAAAATTCATTAAGAATCAAGTTTCCTTTGATAAATTCCACAAATGTTTATACCTTCTACAAAAAGACCAAACTATATAAATTGAATTCAAGTTACAACAAAGATACGGGGTGGGGGGTTAGGACCGGAGTGTGGACCAGGTAGGTCCATAAGACAGTGGAGCTGAGGGGAGAATTGTAATGAAGAGGAATTGAACAGAGAAAACCCACAAATGAAATCTAATACAAAATGCACAAACAGGACAAGAATGAACTAAGAACATAATTATGAAATATATGAATTAAAATGACAGCAACTAGAAAACATAAAAAAAAATCAATGACGAAACAATGACAAAAAGAAACCCAAAACTCTGACAACTTGGGATCATGGCAAAAATATTTGTATACATACAATATGTTGTCTTAACATTAATTGTGTGGCCCTTCAGAACTCAATTCAATAAAAATGTCCTTAAATAGCGCTGATTCACAACACGTCATGTCAAGGTACGGTCCAAAGTCAAAGGTTTATCAAATCTTTCAGAGAGATTCACCAAAAAGTTTCCTAAGGAAACCTCACAGATTGCATTGAGTCTTGACAAGAAGCATTCACTCTTCCTGAAAGAGCGTGGAGCCACAGAGGACAGTCATCTGCATTCTATATGGCTTTGCAGCAATCTCTCATACTGACCATGCATGTAGCGATGGTGGAGAGGAAAATTACCCTTTAATAGGAAGTGAAAACCTCCAGCAGAACCAAGCTCAGTGTGAACAGTCATCTGCCACCACCGACTGGGGGTTAGAGAAGATAGAGCAGAGACACGAAAAGGCATAGAAACACACATTGATCCAGGAATCTTTTCTATCTGCCCAAGCAGTGGGCAAAAGAAAAACATGTGAGGAAGGCAGCCTAGCTTTGTTGCATCCCCCCCCCCCCACCCCAGTCATGGGTCAGTCCCTAAGGGAAGGAGTAACTGCAGCAGCCCTGTAAAAGTTTCATGTTTCATGTGGCTTTCAACTCAGTCTGATCTATCTCACATGGCTGACTGCACAACAAGAGATATCCGGATATCCTAAGCCTCTCTACCTAAAAGCTTTGTCAAAAAGGAATGTTTTAAGCCTAGTCTTAAAAGTAGACAGGGTGTCTGCCTCACAGACTAAAACTGGGAGTTGGTTCCACAGGAGAGGAGCCTGAATAACTATCAGATCTGCCTCCCATATTTCTAATTGTTGCAATATTCCGGAGGTTAAAAAAGGAAACCCTAGAAACCTGTTTAATATGAGATTTAAATGACATGTCCTGGTCAAAAATAACACCAAGGTTTTTTACTCAATTACCAGAGGCCAATTTAATGCCATCCAGATGAAGTGATTGATTAAGAAGTTTAAATTTTAAGGACTCACATCCAAAGATGACAACTTATCTCTTGTTGGGATTTTAAGAACATGTGTAAATATGTTTTGTTTCCACACATTATCTTCCAATTAGTTGGAAGCATCTGCCTGAGTATGTCAGTGTCTGTTTGCAGCTGTATAACAAAAATAAATAAATAAAAACGGAAAATAATGGATTTTTTTCTCTATTGTTAATAACAGTAACCGTCCGATTTGGCTAAAACAGCAAATACAAGAAACATACCTTGGCATACGACCAGCGTGGACAAGCTATCCCAAGAGATGATGAAAGGCTTTCATTTATTTTTTTTATTTCAGCTGTGGCATTGCCGATAGGCTCTGTGGCTTCTGTACTGCTGCATTCAAAGAACAAGTCAGATCACAGCTAAACATGTATCATCAGTACTGCTATGATCTTGGTCTAACGAGGCAGGGAACAGCTGCTAACGCGTGCGTTTTTTAATAATAGATGCAATGGGCCAGCGACTCCACCACTAGACTGACATCACTGGCCACGGGTGAAATGAAGCTGAGGTACAAGACCAGCTACAAGGTACATCTGCGGAGAGCATAAAGCGAAGGGATGTTCAGTCTGACGAGTGAATTGCTGCCATCAACATATGCCTTAACAAGACACTTGGAGAGCAGACCAGCTTGCATTTAAACATAATTTTTGATCCTTTAAGGCTTTAATCCCCACATGAGTTGTAGCTTGATCACTGGAAAATAAGTAAGCTAATGATTGCATCTGTGCATAAAACTCCAAGGATTGCCTCCTTTATCCAATTCCCTGGTGGCGGTTGTGTGTGCAGAACATGGTTCCAATACATTTATCCACTGATCTAGTCCCTGTGATTAAGTATCTGTAGGAGCACTTAATACTGGGGCTTTTTGAGATGAGTTTACAAAGACACCAGCTTTGCAATGACAAGATCTTAAACTAAGCTGTGCCAGTTATGGCATAATTAACTTGGTGTTTCCTTGTGTTACAGATATTTATGTTTAGAAAAAAAAAGAAAGAACAAAGACGTTAGCAGTTTTGTGTGAATGTGTTAGTTTCTTGGGTGTCTCAGTGGAAGAGCTGTCAAAATGTTGTCAAGCTTAACAATATAACACTGACTGTGCTTTTCAAATTGCCATTTTATGCACTAATTAATCTATGTCTTTCCTAGACAAATAAAGTCCTTATTAGCAGAAGCAAGAAGAAAGAAATGGATCACAATGAACCGCCTAAAGTACTACCGCAGACCTGAAGAAGATAGTTAAGTATTTCAAACTCTTAACCTATTTCCTCTATAAATAAGTGTTTCAGACTAATTAGTCCTATGATTTAAAATAGTTTGGTAGAAAAACAAATTGGCTAACTCGTAAAGCTATTATGAAGCTATTTGGAGGTCCCAAATATGTGCAAACCTGTATTTGTGGTTTCTTCTAATATTGAAATAAGAACAAAGGTCTACTGTAAAAGTAGCTGCGCTGAGCAAATAGTATCTCTCTGTACTGACACTTTTTCCGTCACGAGTGGATTTTGGTTGTCTTTCTTGCTTTCAGCAGTTCCTTTTGGTTTATCGATATGATTTTTTGTCTTTCCCTATTATTTCATGCTTGTTTTTGATTTCTTTGTTTATGCCTGTATTCTGTTTCCTGTGTATTTTAGTTTTTTTCCCCCTAGGTTGGTATTTGTCCTTTCCCTTGACTGTTTCTTGTGTATTAGTTGAGCTCCTCTGTTTTAATTAGTTTCCTTCCTTCTGCTCTCACTGCGTACCTTTTAGGCTCAGCTGCTCCATATTGTCTCCTGATTAAAGGTAGAGTCTGTGATTTTTTACAGAAATGTGAGTGAGAAACACATGTTTCATTTTGAATAACTGCACATGCAAAAGACCATCTTACCTGCTCTTCGGCTCTTCAGGGGGATCGCATGAAAAAAAAATGTAAATAAACATGTAGGCATGTTTATTTATGTCAAATACAAGAGGAAATAGCTTTGCATTCTCAAACACAAAAGCTCAAATAATACCATGTGATGACAGCTAGCAAATCATTTGGCAAAGGAGAAAAAGGGAGAAAACAATTATGGAGCATAAAATATACAAGAAACAACAAAATAAAACCTATCCAGGGATGTCACAGAAGTTAGAACTAATAATCTCTTCCTGTAAACTATGTTTAAAATGGTTTTGTTGTTTTTCCATTTATAATGTGCACCTCAAGTACTTTACATGCAGATCTTAACAGGAAGAACTAATTATACATTAATACCTGTCATGATTTAGCAATATTGCTTGTAGTTAAAAGGAAAATGCACATTTGTAATATTTTTTTATATCCAACATATCCAACTACATCCCAGCTTTCATGGGAATCTACATAAAATACAGTGCCTTGAATCCATTGAACAACTTTCATATACTTTGTCAATTATACAATTTTAATAGGATTGCAATACATCAACGCCTCAAAATTAATAATTGCGGAGACAAGGGAAAATATTGGTAACATAATTTAAAGATTCAACACAAATAAAAAAAGCCTTTCATGTATTCATCCCCTGAGTCAATACTTTGCCTCCTTTAGTGCCAATTACAGTATATTGCTGTATGACTTTGCACATCTAAAGCCTGGTATTTTTACCTATTCTTCTTTGAATAATAGTTCAAGCTCAGTCAGTATGAATGGAGAGCGTTTTTTTAAAACATCAATTTTCAAGCTTTGTAAGAGATTTCCATTTTGATTTGGGTCTGTTCTTTGACAAAGCAAAATGACATGAACGCTTTGATCTGAGCGTTCCCCATGTAGCTCTGGCTGCATCTTCATGGTTTTATTCCTAGAAGGTGAACCTCAGCACCAGTCTCTTGTGCAGCCAATAACAGATTTTCTCCCAAGATTGCCTTTTATTCAGTGCTGGCCATTTTCCTAATAACCCTGAGCACTTTTCCTGTCCCTGCTGAGGGAAAAAAACATCCCTTCAGCGTCTCCATTTTTCACCACAGGGATGGTGTGTCCATGGTGATGAGCAACATTCGCTTTTCTGTCACATATAGCATTTTGCAAGTTGGATCAAGCATTCAGTCTAGTTCTATTGTGACCAGAGCACCTTTTTCTACGTGTTTCCTAATTGTTTTTAGGCAGACCTTAAACAAGACTTCTCTACGCTTTCTTTTAACAGGGGCTTTCTTAATACAACCCTCCCATAGAGGACATATTTGTAGAGTGCACAACTAACAGCTGTTATGTTTACAGATTCCCTGACCTGAGCTATAAATTTCTATAACTCCTTCAGCGTTATCGCAAACAAACAGGAACAGTGTTGGTCCAGTTCATCCTTCACCAGAGTTCTCAACTCAGTTCAGCCAGGTTTAAATTAACTGAGTCATGTTCATAGTTTTGCACCGAGTTGATTCTTGTTGATTGTTTAAGTGCATTAGTTGACAAAATCTTCAAACACATGCTGTTGTTTTCAGTTACTCACGTGCAAAACGGTCGGAGAAAAGAGCAAAAACCTGCAGCTTTTCTGCACGTCCTCGCTTCATCTCCTGTCTACAACAAAAGGGAGGCTCACAATCTAGTGGTTTTACGAGTTGGACATTGAGCTTGCAGCTTTACGTATGAAGCAAAGCAGAAAGGGGCACAGTGAAGTTTAAACAGAAAAGAAAATGCATAGGCCTAGTTTACCGGTACAGAGTCTCGTTGCCCACGCATGCACACAGACACTTAGGTAGAGGATGAGCACCTTCATACCGGTGCCTTAAGGGGAAATGTTGCACCTCTTTCTTCATAAACTATTAGAAGTTTGCGCATAAAAACACAGGGTAAATGTTTCGTTCACCCCAAATGAAACACCTTCATTTTCAAAGCTCGCAAAAAATGTAAACTCCACCCATGAACGCGTTCAAATCACAGCAGTGCTTGACACTTCAGATGAATGGCCATCACTTGGTTTGTTTTCAATTGTTCCATACTCTACATTATCTGTTAACGTACTGCCCTATGACATCTTCAAAACATGGAATGTTTTTTTTTATTTTATATCCATATCTTGCCTCACAAGTTTCCAAATGATTTCCTTGACATGGCAAGTGTGGGTCTTGGTTTATGTGATGCTATTTTTTTTTCTTCTTTAGAATGCTCTGTGACAAACCTTCACAGAACAGCTACATTTACTTGAGATCAAATTTCACACATGTGGGCTCACTGTTGCAAGTTGGATCACTTCTGAATAAAATTGGTTGCCATGGATTTTATTAAGTTGTACTAGAATAAAGGTAGGGAAGTGTCAATGCTTTTCACACATCAGGGTTTTATGTGTAAAAACATTTTGAACCCCATGCAACATTTTCCTTCCACTTTACATTTATCCACTACTCTGTGTGGTCAACCACAAGGGGTATGAATATTAAAAAAAAAAAAAAAAAGGCGCCATAGTGTATGTTTCATGTTGATTTGTGTAAGAATAAAACACTCATTCCATTTCCTAAATGATATTAGTCTGTTCATCCCTGTGTGCTTGTGTGAGCAGTCGTTCGACCCTCAATGAGGTTATTGAGCTCAAATTACAATTGATCGTTGCAAAGATGACTGCAGGACACCTGAGAGCATGAGGACATTTTATTTTTCCAGCTCAAGGAGAGCTGCTCCAATGTGGTATAATAAAGGAGGATCCATGCTCTGTCAAGTGAGCACCTCCTCAATTAAAATTAAGCTTAAACATCAATAAAATGAGGGTAAAGGATTAAGGGTAAAAAAGACCTGACTGCTGCTCTCCTTTCCCTGAGCTTGGGTAGGTTGAGCTCGTTGCAGCCTATGTCTGCATGCATCTCGGTTTGTCTGACCAGATAAGACCCACTGTAAAAAAAAAAAAAAAAAAAAAAAAAAAAAGGAAAAAAAAGCCAATTTCCTTGTTGTATGCATTTGCAAGGACATTTCCAGGGTTATCTTAGTAAAGATACACATATGTTTGCTTTGAGACCAAGGAAGCCATCTCTGCCACATGACCACTGCACTTTCCATTCAGAAACAATTGTTTCAAGGGCACAAAATAAATAAAATCAGGTGTGTTTCTTTGTCTACGTCTATGTCTTCTGCTTTTGAAATAAAAATAAAAATTCACTTAATTGACATCTAAGCTTAGCCAATCATTTTAGAGATGGACAGGGATAAACATAAAAAGGGTCATGCATGTCATCATCTATTAAAGAGAAAATGAACCTATTGGCAGCAGAAGCTCAGCCAATGCCGAGCTCCAGGAAGGAACAGAAAGAATAAAAATAGAGCGTAAATCCCTGTGAAAGTTATTCATCATGAGCACAGTTAGTGCAGACGTTAATGCAAATTAAAGTCATTAAATTGTGATTTCATTTCCATTTGGGATTAAAAGGTATTATTTTAACAAAATGTACGCCTGGTAGTTTATTGTTCAACTGTTGAATGGAAAAATTGTTCAAGTGTCTCGGTGGATTTGAATAAACACACAAAATGAATTTTGGTAACTCGATTCAAAAAACGGAAACATATCTAATATACTCGTTCTACACAGAGGGATTTATTTCAAGCTATTTTTCTACTGTATGCTTATGGTTTCAAAAATTACATCCTAAAAGTCAGGTTCCTTGAAAATTAAGAATGTGCATACAACCATTAAAAAATATGAGAAATGTCCGCCTATGTAGGTTCATGGTCTGTATAGTACTATATGGACTCAACACATGGTTGGGGCTCTTTTTGTATGAATTACTGCATCAGGCTGTGGCACTGAGGAGGAGTTATGGTGTGAAAGGTTGTTTTAATCATAGCCTTCAGCTCATCTGTGTTATTGGGTGTGGTGTTTCTCATCTCCTTCTTGACAGTACCTCATAGATTCCCTATGGGGGATAGGTAAGGTAAGATTTCTGGTCAATCATGCACAGTGCCAAGGTCATTAAAGAGTAATTGGTACTTCTGGCACAGTGGCCATATGCCAAGTCCTTCAGGAAAATAAAAATCCCTGTCTTCATAAACCTTATTAGTAGAGGGAAGTATGAAGTGCTCTAAAGTTTCCTGGGAGAAGGCTGCACTGACTTAGGAACTGATGGAACATGGTGGACCAACACCAGCAGATGACATGGCTCCCCAAATTGCCACCACTTCATACTGGACCACATCCAGCTCGGATTCTGTGTCTCCTCACTTTTCCCCAGACTCCATGAGACTAACTTCAAATAGGGATTCAAAGGTAACATTCGTCTTAAAAAAAGACTTTGATCCACTGAACAACAGTTCAGTTTGCTTTATCCTTACCTTTATCCCAGGTAAGACACCTATGACTTTGTTTCTCTTTCAGGAGAAGCTTAGCACAAGGAATACAACAGTTGTAGTCAATGTCCTTCCAACATATTTTTGTGACGATACCCAAAAACTCTTGAATGGGTTTTACCACATAAAGCTGTTGTTACCCCAGTTACTTATGCACATTTTCGTACAGATTTTTCCTTCCACTCAACTTTCCCGTGAATAAGGAGCCTCTTTAACACTAACCTTGTTTAAAGGACATCTGTTATGTAAGTAGTTTATCTTAATGGCAATAATATAACATTTCTCCATTAAAATCCTCTTTTAATTGTTCCTATATGACATTCTGATTACCCGAGATACTGTTTTGGTTTCCGTTATCTGAAAATCATAATCTTCAGAATGAACAGAAATAAACACTTAAAATATATAATGTATTGATATAGATCTTTATAGCACCAGCTGACTGTTTGTGATCTGAAAATACAATAATTGCATTTGTTTTAAACAAGCTCACCGTTGTCGCTGTTATTCATTTTAAGGAAACTGTAGAATAGAATTCTAAAACTACACACTGAAGGACAACTTCAGTCTTTTCACAGCTCATAACATGCTGCAAAGCACAAAAACGTTTAAAATACAGTTTAACAGTTAATTGAGTTTACATGAAACTAGTAACATTTTATACTCAAGTTAATAGAAACTGAAATTCATTTTGATGTTTTTGTCTTGAGCCAGTGATAATAAACAAAATCCTGCTAGATTAATCAGGGGTTTGTTTAGAAACAAAAATAATAAATCAAAATGACATTTTCCACTGCTGCTTCTATAAACCAGTGTCTGTGGTATAATACAGCTGCTGCAGTGTTAGTGGAGGAAGCCTTTATGGATACAAGAATGATGTCTTTGTTTTATACTGTTTGACAGGACAAGATATGAGTTGAAAAGCTGCTTTTATTCATTTCACTGCAGATATATTGAACTAGTGAACGCATGGCACACACGGTGTCCCTAATGGGACAATTCGTGAAAGAAAACCAGCATGCTCCTTTTTTTCCATTTATTTGGTCTAAACTTTGTCTATCTCATCAAAACACCAACAGTTACATAGAAATATTTTCCGATCTTGTTACTATTAAATCTTGCATTTTAATTTGAACTACAACCAATTACACAGTAATCCAAGTCAAAATAAAAAGAAACAGGGGGGTCTCATTAAAGCTGTATGTAGGGAAATTATAACATTGTTGACCATTAATTTGTCTGTAAATTGAGTAAATGTGAATTTATGACTGGTGGTGGGGGATATTAGAAAAGAAAGCCAGGAAATGATCTAACCTAATGGATTCAGATCGGACATTTTGAAAACAGCAAATTGGATTTATGTAAATTGCTTGTTTGTATTCTCTGAAGTATGGTTTTGTGCCTTCAGAAGGTAAAGAGCAGGAAGTGTTGCAGGTTAGGCTTCTAACAGTACAGGTAGGTTCAGGTTGAACTGAATCATACGGTATTAAACCAACTGCTTGGCATTAGATACTGCCACTCTCATTCTGCAGTTAATGTGAACATGTATTTTTTGTTGTGTTTTTTGCTTTGTGTCAAGTATTACAACAAAAACCGAGTAGATTAATTCTACTCAATACTATCTAAAACATTGTAAACCAAAAAAATAAAATAAAAATAAATTGCAATAAAATTTTATTGATGTGACACAGGAGTCTGAAGACCTAGCTGATTTATTTTTTACTCAGCAGTTTGGTTTTAAACTGTTGGTTTCCAATCGTTGGTGGTGTCTGATTGCCCTGCAAACTAGCACCATCACGCAACACTAAATCTATAACAAACTCCATGAAGCTCTTCAACAAGTAAATGATGACGTACATTAACTTTATATCAATTGTGTGTGTGTGTGTGTGTGTGTGGGGGGGGGGGGGGGGGTTGCATAAATTTGGTACTGATGATTTTTGTTAATAAAAGTTATTTCTTAAATCCCCAGTGCATAAGATTTCACACTGGCGCACCATCTACGTGCGTTAAATGAATTACAAATGATGTCAAGTGCGTAATAACTACTACAGAAGCCACTGAGTATCATAAATGTGACAATGTAAACATGTCCTCCATGTATTACTGCTAATAGCTACAGCCATCGTGTGAAAGTCTGTTTTTTTCTTCTAAAGTCGCTTGTACATTCTGTGAGTTGCGTTTTTTTGGGCTCGTTTCTGAACGTGCAGTTGCTTCTTTTGGGTGTAATATAAGTGACTATAAACACAAGTAAAGAGACCTGCTTCTGCTGCTGTAGTACAGACAGTGAACAGCAGACATCACTCTGCCACTCCCTGTGCACACATACACACCTAGAGAGAGAGGGAGACGAACAACCGAGTCATATCTGCCTGTATTTAGGCCAGAGTAGCTTCTGGACAGCAATTTCCCTGTTTCTAACATAACGGGAAAAATAAACTTCACTGTTATGTTAAATTAACCTACCTCTTGATCAAGAAGCTGCAACCTCTGCGTCCATTGTAAATCCCCGCTCCCTCATGATTTATTTCCACCTGGTAATAATAGCTTCACCGATAAAGACTCTCATTTCTCCCGGTTATTACTACTTTTTCTTTTCTTGGTTGCTTTCTCTTCCCACTTGCAGGGCAGAGAGTACGGCTGGTCCTCATTTCAACAGAAAATGGCAAATAGAATGATCGGCAGTTGTCTTTGCTTACCACTGGCTTGTCATTGCTTGTCATTGACCATGTCACTGGTCAAGAGGGCACAGAAGCACTTGTACTTCCTGCGGAGGATGAGGAGAGACCACCTGCCCCCGCCCATCCTCACGACCTTCTACAGAAGCACCATAGAGAGCATTTTGACCAGCTGTCTCTCTGTGTGGTGTGGAGGCTGCAGCGCCTCGACTGGAAGAACATGAGGAGAGTGGTGAGGACAGCAGAAGGGATCATCAGGGCTCCTCTTCCCCCCATTAAGGACATTTCATCCCAGCGCTGCGTGTCCCGAGCCCATAACATCATCAGTGACCCCTCACACCCCAACTATGTACTGTTCTCCCTGCTGCCCTCTGGGAAGAGGTTCCGCAGCATCCGCTGCAGGTCCACCAGGTTCTGCAATAGCTTTTTCCCTGTTGCCATCAGACTGTTAAACTGTTGAACTATAAACTGGACCACATATGCATCACTGCATCTCTATCTGGCATTACAAATGCTGCCAAAATTTTATATAACTACACTATTATATAAAATTATGACACTTTAAATGTCTAGATAAAATGTACGAGACTAAATCTGTATTATTGTATTCTTTCCAGAGTCAAAACCTTCTTTCATCTTAAAATTTTACAACCTCATCTCTTTAAGAAAGCAGGTTATAATCTGTGGTCCTCATAGATTTTGTGGGAGCTTTCCTTTATCCTTCTTCACGTCCAATCGGTTATGTAAAATGACAGAAATTCAGTCTTCCAGATGTGAAATTCTGAATCAGGTCCTGCATGAATACATGAAGAGTTATATTTTAAAACCAGCCACTTCCTGTTCTGACAGTGCCAAACCCTGCTATTTTCTAAAATATTCAAATTTCTGAGACATTCTTTCACTTTAGTTCTAGTGACGCACAAGTCACAGCAACAGTTGGTGGGAGAAATGAATGCCCTGACAAGACAGACAAAAAAAATCAAAAGGTAGGAGGATTGAAGACATCAAACAAAGCTGCACCAATCAGTTGATGCCATTTTCCGATATTTAAATCTCTTCTTTAGAAGTCATAAATATTTCTGAGAATCTTTTTTCTGGCTGAATAGAAAACTTACTTGGCTTCATTTACAAGGGCATTTCAAAAAAATGTGATCATTGTGAAAAAGTTATACATTTTTTGTCACCCGTTTCAGAAAGGTAAACTGTTTTGAGGATTAACACTTCCAGATATTAAACCCCCAAAATTCAGTGTCTCAAAGGATTAGAATGATATATAACACCAAATTAAACAAATATTGAATGGATAAATGTTGCAAAACGGCCATACTGCTGACTCGCCGGATGCCCAGAAGACAGCGACTGACGCCCTTCACAAGGAGGGTAAGTCTTATGTCGTTATTGCTTGAGAAGCTGGTTGTTCACAGAGTGCTGTATCCAAGCATATTCATGGGAAATTGAAGGGAAAGAAAAAGGGTGGGAGGAAACGGTGCTCGAGCAACAGATATAAACGTAGCCTTGAAAGGGTTGTCAAACAAAATTCTGGATTCCTTGTGTTAAGCCACACCTGAACCAGAGAAAATGTCAGGAGCATCTTAACTGGGCCAAAGAAAAAAAGAACTTGGCTGTTTTTCAGTGGTTCAAAGTCTTTTCAGATAAAAGTAAAGTTTGCGTTTCCTTTGGAAATCCAGGTCCCGGTGTCTGAGGAGGGATGATGAGGCACAGAATCCACGTTGCTTGAAGTCCAACGTGACGCTTCCACAGCCCATGATAATTTATGGTGCCTTAACAGCTGCACTTTTTCCACTGCGTTTTCTGAAGTCCACAGTTAATGCAGCCATTCAACAGGAACGTTTACAGCACTTCATGCTTCCTCCTGCCGACAACCTTAATGGAGATGCTGATTTCATTTTCAAGCAGCACTTGCCCACACAACCGAAGGTAGCAACCTGACATTTCTGTTTTAAGTATCCTTTTTTAAATTATCTTATGTCATATTCTAATTTTCTGAGACTGAGTTTTGGGTATTCATTATCTGTAAGCCATAATGATTAACGTTACAAGAAATAAAGGCTGGAAATGGGTAATTCATCTGTATAAGTTTTACTTTCTGAAACTAAAGACAAACATTTTTTAGGACTTTTTCAATAAATTCTAATCTTTGAGATGTACAGCTGTGTTTAGAGTCAATTAAAACAGCACATTTTCTCAATAACGACACAAGGATTCCAAACAGTTGCTGTTTGTATTACTGGAAATCTACATATAATATAATTCATGTTATTGGATCATGTGTCTTCTTTTTAAATATTGAGTGGTTGTGATTCACAACCCTATCCCTTTTTATTCAGATTTATAATATAGACTCTGTAACATGGTAAACAATTTATTCATTAAGAGTTAAAAAAATAAACTCTAATTTTGGAATCCATGTTGTAAACAGTAAATACTGCGCTCATGAACAAAATTCTACTTTCACAGTGTCTTGGAATGCTGTGCTTACATGGAGATCTGGTAGCTGTTGTAACGTCACCATAAAAATACATAAAAAACATTTAATTGAAATAAAGATGCTATATTAGAAGATTTGGGACATCAGGGAATATAATCACTTCCATTGGTATCATAGTTTAGCTATCTTGATATACTACACTAAATTAGTATATGAAAGCTGTTTCCCACAGAAAGGACATTTCCTTGCTCCCGTCTTTGTATAATTTCAGAAGCTCCTATTTGATTTAAAACTTTCCTCTAGGCCAACCTGCCGAACTCCACTCATCTCTGTATATTCTCCAAGAACCCTGTACAAGTTCAGGTTTTCACAGAACTCAGGTCAAAGATTTCCACCTCCAGTATTCTTTGGATTCAGCCCCTTCTGTAGTTGTCTGCTTTCTCTGAACAGTCATATCTTGGCTTTGGGCATCTGCGCTTATCAGCAGAGGAATGATCTTTTCACTACTTATCCCAGCCCAAATGTTGCCCTTAGAACTGTTTCTGTAGGGAAATCAGAATCAGAATAAGACTTACTTTAATGATCCCAGGGGGAAATTATTTTTTGTTACATGCTCCAGAATACACATTGTTATATATAAATATATAAATATTAGGGCTGGGCAACGATTAAAATATTTAATCACGATTAATCGCCCTGATTAATCGCGATTAATCGCCCTGATTAATCGCGATTAATCGCGATTAATCGCATTGTATTTACAAACTCCAAGAATGAATTCAAAAGTAGTGTAAAGAGCACTTTTATTTTAATGTTCTGCTGCCATATGAACAAAAGTGTTGTAACATTTGTAGCACTTATTTTATACTGGATATTTTCAACCCATCTATTGAATTTAGTGCACTAGTTGATCTTTTCTTCATAAGAGAACAGCAAGCACTGCAGCCAAAATATGGTCTTTTTTGACCTGCTGTATATTAGCCAGTCCCTAAGCTTGATGTATCATGAAACTGTTGACCTTTGGGGTTTTGTGTTTTTTATTTTATTATTACAATTAAATAATAATAATAATAATAATAATAATAATAATAATAATAATATAATAATAATAATAATAATAATAATAATAATAATAATAATAATAATAATAATAATAATAACAATAATGTTATGTTCAGTGTTTTTTCGCTAATCCACCTCTTATATATTTCAATCCTTATGTAATTTTGTCTGTGTTGTGTGCACCTGCCTGTTGCTTTAATCCAATAAATTTCCCCGTCGTGGGATAAAAAAAGGATTAGCTAATGTTATCTTATCTTAAATAACACTTTTTAATATATGTACTGGGTTCTTTCAAGGTCTTAATTACATGTTATGTGTGGGCTCCAGTAACATCCATCCATCCATCCATCCATCTATCCATCCATCCATCCATCCATCCATCCACTGATCTACCTGGATGTTCCCTGGAGGACTGAAACGCCTCAGTCAGAGACGTCTGTGGGTCTGTCGGGGCAGTGAGAGAAGTTTCGTCTCCTCTCTCCGTTTCTGGGGCTCGACGTTTTCATGTTTTTTCACGTGCTTAGATAAATTTGTTGTGTTTCCACTGAAATGAACCGGCTTTTTACAAAACATACAGCTTGATTTCATTTACGGTATTAAAATAAAGCCAAACGGTGCTACGTCCTCTGTTCATGTTTTTTCGCTGCTGCGGTCTCTCTCAGCTGTTGCTTTGCTAAGTTTGTGTGAGAGCTGAGTGGGCGGGCCAGGCTGAGCCTGCGTGCTGATTGGCTGGCGCCGCTGAGCCATGTACGAGAGGGGAGGGGGAGCGGGAGAGTGCTGCCGTGACAGCGCGCTGCAGTCAGCGCGCCTGCTGACTGACACTGACTGACACTGACTGAAAGCATGTGAGCAACATGCGTTAATGCGCGATAAAATAAATATTGCCGTTAATAGTCTAATGAATTAACGCGAAATTAACGCGTTAACTTGCCCAGCCCTAATAAATATATCTAAATATATAAATATATATATATATATATATATATATATATATATATATATATATATATATATATATATATATATATCCGTCCTGGGTCTTTGCCTGCGCCTCCTCCCGGTGGGACATGCCCAGAACACCTCACCAGGGAGGCGTCCAGGAGGCATCCTAACCAGATGCCCAAGCCACCTCAACTGGCTCCTCTCGACGTGGAGGAGCAGCGGCTCTACTCTGAATCCTCCCCGGATGACTGAGCTCCTCACCCTATCTCTAAGGGAGAGCCCAGACACACTACGGAGAAAACTCATTTCAGCCGCTTGTATCCGGGATCTCGTTCTTTCGGTCACGACCCAAAGCTCGTGACCATAGATTAGGGTAGGAACGTAGATTGACTGGTAAATCGAGAGCTTATATATATATATATGTAAGCTTCGCTTACATATATATATATATATATATATATATATATATATATAAGCTTCGCTTACATATATATATATAAGCTTCGCTTATATATATATATATATATATATATATATATATAAGCTTCGCTTACATATATATATATAAGCTTCGCTTATATATATATATATATATAGATATATATATATATATAGATATATAGATATATATATAGAGATATACACATATATAGATGTAGAGAGATATACACCTATATAAGATATATATACATATATATATATAGATACATATATACACATATAGATACATATATATACATATAGATATAGACATATATATACATATAGAGAGACAGATATATATATACAGATATAGATACATATATATACATATATATATACATATATATATATATATATATATTATATATATATATATATATATATATATATATACACACCACATATATATACACATATATATATATATATATATATATATATATATATATATATATATATATATATATATATATATATATATATATATATATATATATATATATATATATATATATACACACGCTCTTTTTATATTCTTTATGTATACATTTTCATGCTACCACTTCCAGAGGCTAATAAACACACGTATAGTTCATGAAGAATGCATAACGTTTGGGGTCAGGGACAACAAAACACATGCAGAAAACATGAAGTTTGAGGAATGCAAAGGAAACACATGCAAATAAGCCACGATTTCGGTGTGCATTTTTGCTCCTGACCAGTGGCGGCTGGCCAGTAGGGGGCGCTCGGGCGCCGCCCCCTTTAAATCGTTTAGATAATAAATGATTTCTGAACTGCAAAGTACTTAGAAATGTATTTATTCATACTGTGTGTCCAATAGACATGTTAGAATTTATTAAAATAGTAAATACATAATTCTATTTAATTGCTCACATTGTGCACACTTCCTCCTTTCCTATGTGCGGGGCGCCGGTCTAATGGGAGTCAATGTAGGCGCCGCCTACTTGGGCAAGCACGTGATCTGAGGCTGACTTTTAATTGGTTTTCTAGGCTTTTGCATAGGGGCGCAGGGCTCTGCGCCCCGGACACACCTATTCTGTTGCGTCATTACTGGTAGAGTGTCAGTACTGGCTAATTTTTTTAAAAACATTGTGTGATTGGACAATCCCCGATTCGACTCAGCTCAGCTGCAGTTCGTTAGGTTGATTCACGGTTATGCTTGCAAAGTTGAGTAGTTTCAAAATGAGAGAAAATTCTGTTTTGTCTTTACAAAAAAAAATGCTTTTACAAAGCGTTCACTTGAAGAAAAAAAACAGGATAAAGGAGCTTGGACCGGATCGTCTTAATTTACAAATTCAGCAGCAGGCAAGTGATCTCTCCACTCCATGGTTGGACAAAGCAGTGTAGGTAGTAATCAGCCAGTGAAGAAGCGTTGGATACTCAGTGTAGAAGACCATGAAAGGATTGCTGCAGAGGTGAGTTGTTGTGGAAAATCACTGTTACACTGGTTTATAGTAATGTTATTTAATATATTAGGAAGATGTGCTTTGTAGTTAGAAATACCTTTAGTTGTGTCTATGCTGTGTAGGTATGTTGATGTAATGTTTGTCAGCAAGATATTTTATTATTTAAGTTGTACTGAAGTTTATGGGTAATGGGGAATAAAACATTTGGTTACTGAATTTTGTATAATCTTGTCCCACAAAAATGCTGTAACACATTTCATAACACAGCCTTAAAAAATGGCAGCAAATGTTATTAAAATCAGGAAAACAATCTAGAAGAAGTCTTTTCAGAAACTGTCACGCTCTTGAAGATCCTCATCACCACACCCATGACCACAGCTGAAAGCTGAAAGGTGCTTTTTAACTCTGAAAAGAATCAAGACTTTTCTGAGAAACTCAATGACTCAGGACAGGCTGAATGCATTGGCCATGTTGTCAATGGAGAAAAGACTAGTCACAGAGATGACTGACTTTAACAAGAATATAATTGAGAAATTTGCTGGGCAGAAGGAAAGGAGGGCAAAATTCATGTTCAAATAGTGCTATTTTTTAAGATTTGCTTTGTTTGTTTTTCATTTGTTTGTTTGTGTGCGCCCCCCTCAGTTTTTTTAGCACCAGCCGCCACTGCTCCTGACTGACCCTCGCAGTGCTGTCGTCCATTCCCATCACCAACTGCAAGCCCTCTGCGACTCCGCCACCATCTAGACGGTTGTATTGTTCAGTGACCCGCTGTCCTTTTACTCTTGGCTGATCCCTCCTTAAGCATCTCTAGGGGTGGTTCAGTTTGCCAGCCTGATCGAGCCTGTGCAGTCATTCGGATCCAATAGAAGCATCCAAACAAAGGCACATAGAACTTTTCATCTGGAGTGATGTGCAAACTGCTTTTTGGTTCTTAAAATGGTTTCAGTTAAACAAAATAAAAACCCACACTCACTTTGTCACCAAAAAAGGGGGTTCTTTTCATCCACCTGTCATCAATCTTACTTCACTAGTGAAAGTGGAACTTTGTATCTTCTTTCTCAGGTTTTATTGAGGCTGTTTTGTCTTTGTCAGAGACACAACGTGCCTATTCCTTCTCTTTGGTGGCTCAGAGTACCTCTCACTCTCCTTCCTCCAGAACTATTTGCCTAAGATAATTGTCATTAATGCAGTGTATCTTCCTTAACACTAGTTTGAATATAGCATTTAATTTACAGTAGTATGCCCTGGCTGACTTTAAATCACTTGACTCATTCCAAGTGCGAGTTTTACATTATTATTTATACATCGGCAATTGCTTGTCATTAGTATCTCTGACAGGCCATGTGCTAATCTCTTTTAAGATGGATAAAATAGCCCAAATGAAGGTCCGGCTATAAAAAATAAAAATCGTTAAATTGAAAATTGCATTCAGTTAAAAAATAGATTAAAAAGTTGATTCAAGAGCCAGTTTTGCTCTGTGATGGCCTGGTGACTCTTACGCCGCCCCAGTGATTGCTGAAGATTAAGTGAGTATAAAAGGTGGATGGGGGAAAAGGACCTATACCTCTTTACAAAGCTTGCACATTTCATATATTTTCATTTCCCACCCACATTTAGTTGCTCCCCTCAGAGAATGTGTTAAATGTATCTGCTATAGGCGCTGTGTAATCTTTAACTGAACGTTTTGGAAAAAACACAGCTTTTAATTCAGGTATGTCTATTTAGAGCAGGCGAATGAAAAATATCCACATTGAGAAATAACTGTTGTTAAAGTTCCAGGTGCAGCACTTATTGGCACATTCAATTGTGTGTTGTTTTTTTTCTCAACAAACAGAACCATAAAACACACACTGAACAGAGACCCCAGTTTATTTTGCCACCCTCCACAGGTTGGATCTCATTAACAGAGAGAACCTCAGCAAAGAGTGGCATCTTAAGGTTACTATTCCAACTATTAAAAGCTGCCTACCTGCTGGTTGGTTGCTGAAGAGACGTGCAAGTAAAATTTGCTAAATGCTTTTGGAGCTTTAATTGAAATCAGGTGTTTTGGTCAGATGAAATTAAGATTTAACTTTTCTGCAACAAACCCTCAATATCTGTTTGAGAAAGAAAATAATATAAATGAATATGTGGAAAGGCAAATCTTGGTAGGCTAATTTTGGTAGAGGATCTGTGATGCGGTGGGCCTGATTTTCTTTCAGAAGCCATGATAACCTTGCTAGAGTCTATCACAGTAGATCATAAATTCTTTGAACTGCTAGAACATTTTAAATACATTTTAAACTGTGCTGGTCTTTACCAGAAAACTGTCATATTTGGGCCTTTCAACAGGATAATGCCTCAAAAAAAAAAAGAAAAAAAAAATTGGCCAAATCAACACAGGAATGGTTCATGGGAGACACAGAATTAATGTTTGTCCATGACCTTAACAGCCCTCACACCTAAATCATATGGAGAACCAATGAGCAGCAGAGAAGAGCATAGAAAGGACAGGACTTTGGACGAACTAGAGAGATTCAGTTCATCTCTCTCTCTCTCTCTCTCTCTCTCTCTCTCTCTCTCTCTCTCTCTCTCTCTCTCTCTCTCTCTATACTCCAGCTTTGTGAAATTAATAGCAGGGGCAGCACTATTTATATTACCTAGATTGATTATGTGCCATTATGATGCTTATAAAGTTCTTTATTGCTCTTTACCAAGGCTGCTTATTGGTGTATTGAAATTGTCAGAATTTAAGTGTATGTAAAACTACAGACCCATCCAATGACTTTGAATGATAGTATTTATGTCACATTAATTATTCATCACTGAAAAAAAAGATCTAATGTAATCATTAGTTAACACAGGCGCCTGAAAGCTATCTTATCGAGGCAGAGGAAAGATGAACATGGCACTTTATCATCTCATTGTGACCTGCTGACCTCCAGACAGAGTGCACGTTGAGCTGATGACCGCAGGAATGTTTAACACGAATTATGATCTGTTTCCTTTGGTCTGGCTCTCTAATTAGTCTTTTTCATGTATTCTACCTTCTCTGGGGTCGATCCATTGCTGTGTAAAGAAAGACAACTTCAGAATTGACACTTGCACCGTACGACAAAGACATTATTAGACAGATCAAATAAAAGAATATTTTTTCAACATTTGACCAAAGAGTATTTCAAAGGTCATAACAATGTACTGGAAGTGCACCAAGTAAACATGTTAAACCAGATGACATCAGATCAGGGTCCCTATGTAGTGTTGAAAAACATTAAAAAGTGTGGAACTACCTTTTAAGACCTCCAGGCCCTTGATTAGCAGGAACAAAAGGAAATCTAAAACACTTGTACCTCTGGATTTTTCTTTATGAAATGTAAAATTTTGGATATCTGAAAATAACATACTAATGCATGACAAGCAAAGTGCTTGTTGTATAGACAGAGTTTTCAGGTGAACTGGCCTGCTGGCCAGTTTGTACTCTTAATCATACTGATCTGTGCAATTAACCTAAAAATGACATTTCTGGACTGTGGGAGGAAGCTGAGTTACCTGGAGAGAACCAACACAGGCACAGGGAGAACATGCAAACTGCATGGAAGACCTCAGGCTGGGATTCAAACCCAGGACCTTCCTGCTGCAAGGCAACATTGCTTCCAAATGTTCCACTGTGCAGTCATGAAAAAGAAATCATAAATAAAAATAAAATCTTTACCTATTCTGGCATTCAGCAAATAACGCTTAACATATAACCCTTACTGGCCTAAAATAGGAAATGCATAGTCTGATTTAAAGTCAGGCAGTGAGAAAAAAAAAAGTTATGTCTGTTAAACAGTGTTTGTATTTATCTGGTTTCAACTGTTGGAATCACTTCTCATTTTCTCTTCTTATTATGAGTTTTTTTTTTTTTTTTTATAATATATTGAACAAAACATAGATATCAACTTCTAAGGAACCTCAAAGGGATTTCCTGGAAAAAGCATTCCTACTGCAAAAGTCACCCAAGTTGAGAGAGAAAAACATTTGGAAAATGATGCAGCACGGTTCTTCTTACAGATATGCCTTTTTTCAATCAGGTTTATATGCTTAGGTGTGGTTGAAATATATTTTCACATTTTTCTAAGCATGGAAAAAATTGGCCCAATTAATGAATCAGCCAATCAGTCTACCGATACTTTCAAATACTAGTGCAAGATTATATGTTTTATATGCTATTTTACCGTTTACAGTTTCACTACTTAACTACCCCAGAATAAAATTAAGTGTAAAAAAAAAAAAAAAAACACATGGATAAATATGAAAATTTTGACTTTGGAAATTTCACAAATAAAAAACACGTAAGATAGTTGTGAGATCAGAAAGGACATAAAGCAGATCATCCTCACCCTCTGAAGAGAACTCATAGCGCCTCTGTGCCTCAGCTCTATTATTGCTTTCCTGTGTAGATCTGTCTGTAGGTGGGAAAGGTTATGCTGTTATGGACAAAAGCCAGATTGAATGTATGCCACGACAATTAAAGAGGAAATCCGCTGTGACTGTCAGTCAAAGTGAAGCACAGACAGTCAGAGACTGCACATGGAAAGGCTAGTGTGCAATATCCGGGCGAGCTCGTGACCTGCTCTGCTTTAAAGAGGTTTGAACACAGATGGGTTGATAAATGCCTTTAGAATACGACAAAGAAGAGAAAGTCTTGACATCTTGATTTACTTTTTGACAGCTAGAAAAATGATAAGAATATATGTCCTCCCCGCAGGTTTTCTGCATAATGTCGCCCCGAATTGCGACGCTTCCTCACCCACCACAAAAGTTTGAGCCCAAAAGTCCTTTCGGAAGAAAGCTAGCTCTCGCCTTTCATTTGGGAGATACCAGATCCAACTTGGCCGTCTCAAAGAGTTGGAAGCTCATTCTCAAAGGAAAACAGCAAGCTGCCCTGAAATGTGCCCACTCATTGACAGCGCGAATAATTGGAAAAGGGATATAAAAGTCTTTGATACGATATAAAAGCGACGTGATTTGTAAATGTATTCCAGGTAGTTATGATGCACAGCAAGACCATTGAGTGGATCAGTGAATAGAAATATAAGCCTTTTGAGTGAATGCAAATCAGGCGAGACCAAACGATAGTTGTGCACTGTGGGAGTGAGGCCCACTCACCTTACTCATCCCTCATAGATTCACAATCTACACATACACACACACACACACACACACACACACAAACACTCAAACAATGCCAAAGTGTTTACACCCAAAGCATTCAGCGAAGAAAGACAATGCTAACTCCCAGGCAGTGGACCTGGTGGCCCATGGTCAGGCATTCCACCTCACTTATTAGCGGTATTTTCCAATTACAGTAGATCTGTCTGCACATCCAGTGTCACAGTTATACGGAAGCCATTGTTCAGAGCGCTCTGTCTGCGTTCCAAAGAATGGAGCCTGAGAGAACGGCTGTGAAGGATTTCGCATTTCAGGGGGAACAATAGCCGCTCGAAACAAGAGTCGGGTCCAGGTGAACAGGCTTGTCTGTGAGAACAGGCCAAGAGATTGCAAAGCCACAGAGGAGAGAGGAGTGGGCAAAACAGCAATGCCACGGCTGCTGCTTTTGTTTGAAGATTCAGGGAAAAACTCAAGGGTTCCAAGCCTGTTCTGCGGCTCACGGCTACTCGGCTTCATGCGTAAGGTGAAAGAGGGACAGGGATTCCTAAAGCAAATAATAATTTTTAAAGGGATACTTCACATTTTTTGAAGCGAGGGTGTGTGAAATCATCCTGAGTCACAGACACGTTCTTTGCAGTAGGAAGATTGCAGTTGTATTGCTGTGAAGAAACCCTCCTAGCGATGGAAGGTTAACAGCTTGTCAGGTGGTCCTGGTTTAGGTTATTTCAGCTATTCAGATAAACTTAAGCTAAACATGAGACCCTTGGCCACTCAGTTTGTCACTGTTTTCTCAGTAAAACTGTTCGCAAAATCCCTTTGGCAGAGGGTGCCTACTGCATATGTACAACTTATCAGTTGTAACTTGTCGGTCTGCCGGTAGTGCGCAAACGGTGAAGTTAGCATCTGGATTACACAACAGGCAATGCCATCAGCTTCACTTCCCTGGTTGAGGAAGATAATCCCTGCACCATGGTGCCATTGCAAGGATGGTAAGTCTGCCACCATCGCACCCTTGGTCATTTCCAGGTCATGTAGTAGTTTGAAGATTAATTCATGGTACTGATGATAAAGTGGTCCGGTATAACAGTTACAGGCAGCAGCCAAAGAATTTGATGCAGTACAAACTTTACAAGATCTTGTAAAAGTGTAGATGTTTAACATATGGTACTAAAAAAAAAAAAGCGGAAACCATTTGACTAGCTGTTAACATTCTCCGGGTCTGATATGTCTTCCTTGCTCTTTAAACATTTTTCTCCTTTTAGAAAGTCTCCCTTATAACGCATGTACGTCAAATCAACCTTTTCGCATTAAGGAACAACGGCATGGGCAAATTCAGCGCGCAACGAGACGAAGAAAAACAACACAAGGAAACGCTTCAAAAATAAATAGCGAGAAAGACCATGTGAACGAAGAAAAGAAAGTAGCCCGAAAAGGTCCTCTGCATGAGAAAGCAGAGAAGAATTCATTCATAATGAGAAGTAAAGGAACATGTCAATAAAAGGCCAAAACTAATGGCTACCCAAGTACTACACTTGTGTGTACTGAGTGCAAAAGTTGGTAAGTGGTTTTAAAAGCACCAGGGAAGATGTGTCCCTGCTGCGTTCCTACACTAAGAGGAGTGAAACAATTGAAGCATGCACTCGAAGGCACTCAAACATTCTGAGATGGCTGTAAAATGAATGCAGGGGAGAAAGAAGGTGGGAGGGGAGACAAAGCTCAGCATTGTCCACAGCTGTACTTTTATTAATAAGTGTATCATGGTGTGCATGGGCAGCTGACGGTCTGCGTGTTCAGTACATTTCATGAGATCTCAGAGGGATGTCATTTATTATGCTTCATCCATATGGATTTCATGTAGAGCGGACCCCCCCAAAAAAAGAAAAGACAACAGACAACAAAACAAAACAAAAACAGGCAGCAGGTAAAAAGCCCTTTAGTGAATCTCACACAGGTTCACCATAATCCCAGATGGGACTAAAATAACAGTTTGATTCGAGCCATGACAATAACACAGTGAAAGATTGAAATCATAACAATATGTCCTTAGGAATTATTTAATTATTTATAATTGTTCCAACTAACTTAACATTAATTTTAAGTTTCCAGGTAAATGAACTTATTTTCTACATTTAACACCGATTAAATGCTAATTACATCAAAATGCTGTTTTAACACATTGATCTGGCTATTATGGATATATTAAATATCAAGTAAAATATAGATTTTGATAGGCTGTATTAATGGCATTAGAAGCATTTTTACATTTCTTATTAACGCCAGGATGTCGTTGCACACTATACAATGAGATTAAGGTTCAATTCAGCATCCTGAATCATTGTTGTGGACAAACTGGAGTAAACAGTTCTGGAAATATGCCATGTGTGCATCATTTTGCTCAGGTTTGTTACATGATTTGGGAGAAAGTTGAGCCTCATTATAAAGATTTTAAACAGACTCTGCCTCCCAAAGGTAGGGTAAAACTGAGGGCAAAGAAACCAACAGCTGTGACGAGTTATCTGGCTGATTCAGAGAGAGAAAAGAGTTTCAGACAGAAAGTGATGAAAAAAGATGTGTTGGAGAACTCAGCTCCAGCAGCATGGAAGCTGTTAAAATCTGTTTAATATGAATTTGGCATAATAAGGCAACTGTTTGTTTTTAATAGAACGAATATAAGCTATATTCCTGATAAAAAGTCAATCATTTTGCAACGTTTCCTGTTTAAAGTTCATGCATACGTGCTCAAGCATGACTGCGCACATAGGCATGTCTGCACATTTACGCATGCAAGCGTTAGGGTGGTGGAAGGCCCAGGGGACTCTCAGTAAAAGGGGTTAGGAACCATTGTTCTAGCACGTTCACGCACCAGGAAATTCTATGTGTGAACGTAAAACGTATCTGGGATTATCCAAACGACAACACAATGAAACTCTTTCTTTGCCAGCCTCCAAGGCAATCTACGTACCAGAATTGACTCAAGGACGTTTTTTTTTTCATTCGTTCATTTTGCAACCTGGTCTTAGTGTGTCATATGAGTATTAGTTCGTATGTACACCGTGGTAATATGTTAAATATATAGACCACTAAATGAAACCAGATGGCCAGTGATGGTGAATGCAATGCCAAAGGAAAATGACTCCTGCTATTCAAATTTGTCTATGTTTTAGTGAGGTGCACAATGGTAATGTAAGGTGTCGTGAATTTGATGCCTGGTAAAAAAAAAACCTGTAAGCTTTGATGCAAAAACAATGTACGGCAAAACACTAACTCTTTGTGACACCCTGAGAACACCCTCCCCGCCATGTGGGGTCATAACATGGAATAAAACCTGTTTTTTAACAACAGTCACTCAGAGAGGCCGAATGAAAAATGTAGATATCTGTAACTGTATAGTTTTTAGGTTTTACATTAGGCATTACTATAAAGTCTCTATGATATCTTTAAACTTTCTTCATTATTGCTTACCTTTATGTATAGCTGTGTGCTTCCGTTTTCCTATAACTTGGCTGCTGATTCTTTGAATTTCCCCACTGAAGGACAATAAAGAATGAATAATTCTATTCTACCCTACTTTACAATGCACTCTGCAGGATTTTTTATACATTTTTGGAAATCGTGTAACCTTTTCATTTCACATAACAAATATGTGACTTGTGTTGGTCTATCAAAGAAAATTAAAATAAATACATAAAGAATTGTGATTTTAATGAAATGAAATTTGGAAAAGTTGAAAGGGTCATGAATACTTTTGCGAGGCACTGCCGTGGTCTTTGGTCACAAATTATACATAGTGATGGATATACAACTGTCTTGGCTGGATATAAACAGAAGCATGCATGAGGACAGAAGGCAGGAGAGAGACATAGGAGACACCTTATGTCAAATTTTAATCCGATTTTGATGGATTAAAAAGGGGCGGGGCGATTAAAAAGGGGGCGGGGGCTTATTTTTTAATTGACCTTTAGATGACGCAATAATTAATCGATATAAAATTTATATTAAACGATATCAAATTTATATTAAACGATATAAAGTTTATATTAAACGATATAAAAATTTATATTAAATGATATAAAGATTTATTCTTATCTTAAGCAATAATTAATCGATATAAAATTTATATTAAATGATATAAAATTTATATTAAATTATATCAAATTTATATTAATCGATATAAAATTTATATGAATTGATATCAAATTTATGTCAAAATTTAATTAATCGAGTTTGACGGATAAATAATCCATCAACTTGCCGGATGTCCCGCCTCCATTTCCGGTCCCCCCCCGCCGGAAGTCCCGCCTATATGATATTATTAATATAAACCATTAATTTTACTATATTGATTATTGTAATTCCTTTAATACATCCAATTATTTTAATTCATTTATATACATCCAATTATGTTAATTCATTTATTCACATTTCAAGTATTTAATTTGTACACATTCCAATTATTTATCTTATATACGCTCAATTTTGACGCTCAGCAGCAGCATAGCAGTCAGACTTACGTAATCTTTGCTGAATACGGATCCTACGGAGCAAAACCTCCCGCACCGTTTGCGCAGAAATAATCCAGAGGAGCCTTTAAGAAAACCTATTTGTCTTTAGTCCTCCCTCCAAACTAAATGCATTTACAGCGATGTCTGTTGGATCACAAACTCAGGAGATCTGCTAGGGCGAGAGCACGCGTGCGGGCTTTGGACGATGCGAATCGGTTATTTCGCAGTGCCCACCAGCTCTGCAGCTGACCAGCACACAACACCATTTTTAGACATAGGTAATAAGCAGAAGCAGGAAACAAATCAGTTATTTCGCAGTGCCCACAGCTCTGCAGCTGACCAGCACACACCATTTTTAGACATAGGTAATAAGCAGAAGCAGAAACAAATCAGTTATCTAGCTAAACAGACGCAGCTCAGCGTATCCTGTATCTGATACACTGAACAACAGTTTTCAGATTATGGTCACTAAAACTCAACACTCTCTTGGTAACGCAACCTCTCAGAGACTTGTATAAAAAATCCTGTGCAAATGCTTCACGGGATGCATCATGTCAGAAGCAGCACGGGTCGTAACTAACGCTCAAATTCACGCCGACTCTCACAACGCTGGAACTGCACAAGCTCAACAAGAGAATTCTGAAAAATAAGTGGTTTGTGTGTTCTTCCTGTGGGGTTGCATAAATATCCAGACATTATTTCTCTATAAACTATACATTAAAAGGGTGGCTCAAGATGTTTGAAGTGGGTTTCTGTTAAAAACTGTATTTGTAAAGCACTTTTCAGTTCTGCCTCACAGAGGTTAAAAAAAAAAACAGAGAAAAAGGTTATATAGATGAATTAAAGTAATTTATGAGGAATGGCTGAAAAACAGCTGTGGAGTTTAATGAAGAAACTGCATTAAATATGAAAACTTAACACGACCTATGATCATGAAAAAGCTAAATGTTTTGACAGGGTCTGCAATAATGACACAATTTAAAATACATAATACGGGCCCAAGATGTTGATTATGTTAATGAACTTCCATGAAAACTGAACTTAGTTATCTGCTGCAGGTAAGATATCAGGGGCTTCTCATTTTACCTCACTGTTGATTAATATAACACTTCACATACTAAAACAAGAGCTTTCTTTTTTAACAGAATCAAATATTCTTTCTGAATTTTTACAACATTTTTGGCATTTGAGTTAACCCTGGCGGAACAGAAGTTGTTGTTTTTTTTATCGATATGTCCATAAATTCTAAAACAAGATGATTATAAAACTGGTGCAGGTTTCAAAAGCTTTTACAGTTGGATTTGTCTAGTCTTTGAAACACAGTTGTAAGTTTAGTACACCTTGTTTTTCAAATCTAAGGTTTTAGTGCTCTGTTGTGTGGAGACGGATGTGGTACTAAAAATGCCCCATTTCTTAATTCTATAGCGTAGGTCTTTGCTGTTCCAATATTTTATATGTGCGTGAAACCTGCAGAAAGGTTTATTGTCCTCTTTATAATAAAATGTTTTGCTTTGTATATTACTGTTAGCAGCAGCATGCAGCTTTGAGTAAAGCTCAGACAGGCTTTCCTGCCCTTCCCTCTGTGGAATGTTTTTGTGTTTCACGGGCAAAATCTGAAAAAAGTTTTACCATATTCCATTTTTACACGTCTAATTCTGCGATTCCATACCCATTTTCCACATTGTGGTGTTGGCTTGGATCAACTCGCAGTTCATTCTGCTTCCAAACTAAAAAATATATATATATTGAACTTGATTGTTTGTGCGAGAGCCTCACATGTAGATACTGTATTACGCTTAGCTTTATTTACACACCAAGCATCTATCCATGTAGTTGTCAGAAAAAAAAAAAAGAGAAAAACAGCGCAAAACAGTAATGGAACATCTTACACAGTTTGTGAGAATCAACTTCACATATCTGCATCTAGAGTGCAGAGATTGATCCTTGTCTTTGCCCTCTCTGACGACTGAACAATCAGTCCCTCTGCTTCCTTTAATGTCACTCCAAATTAGCCCTTGTGCTTAACAGCAAGTGTCAGACAGACTTTCATGCTTGCTTAGTATGAGGGATTGCTGCAAAGCCACGGACAATGCAGACATCAACCCGGTTCCCGATTTTTTGACCAATCTGTATAATCTGATTTATACTTTGTAAGTGCCTGGAGATGGCATGTTTCATGAATTGACGCTATATAAATAAAAATTTAATTGAATTAAAAAAAAAGCACTAAAGACTCAGCCCAGATTGATGCATCAGGACAGATACTAGAAGAAGAAAATTGCGGCTATCCTCTAATGAATTACATCTACAAGGAAATCTTTGTAGAACCTTCTTCATATGGAGGATATTTAAAACAGATGTGTTTTAAATATAACACTATGCAGGGCTTGAGGAAGAATAATGGCAGAAATGTACCGTACAACCTTATCTCACTGGTTAAGTCACTCTGACCACCGGCAAACAAACTCGCACAACGTCAAGCACAAGACAGAGTCACAGACTTTACCCCCCATAATGATTTAAGAAAATCACAATTTTCTTAAATGTAATGTACGGAGCCCATCAGGCCTTCGAAACAAAATTAAAAAAAAAGAACATTTGCTGAACATTCATTCCTGTTTTCCAAAGGCCGCAGAGCCCCAGATCCTCCTCTACGTATCACGGAACATGCCTGTCCTCAAGACCTTCAGATTACTTCGCTGTGATACACAGCAGGCCCTCGATGCACGTTTATCAGACATGACAGTTTCCAGAATCAGCTTGGGTCTTTTCCCGGGAATTACGGAATATCTGTGATGATTCGTGGCAGAAAAAAGAAAAACAAAAGGATAAACAGGAACAAATACTTGAAAGTCATTAACTGTCAGATGCAACCTGCCACAGAGACATCATCAACCACCAAATCATATAAACTGGGTTTATTAAACATTAGATCTCTGTCAGGAAAATCTCTTTTAATTAATGACTTTATTATTGACAACAATCTTGATGTTATGTTTTTAACAGAAACATGGTTATATGAATCTAATGAAGCAGTTATAATGATGGAGTCAACAACCTCCAAAACTACCATTTCCTTTGTGAGAGCAGACAGCAAAGGAAGGTGGAGGAGTAGCAACATTGTTTAAGATTCACTAAAGTGTAAAAAGGTGTTTTTGGGAAATTTGACTCTTTTGAACATTTAGCTCTACAGGTAAAGAGCCCGGTACGAACTATGTTTCGGAATGTTTCAACAGGCCTCCTAAGTCACATCAAACTTTTTTAATGATTTCAGTGACCCCTTGTCTGTGATATGTGTTGATTATGACTGTTTAATTATTGTGGGAGACTTTAACTTTCACGTTGACAACCCTGAAGGACAGAAGTACAAAAGAACTGTGTAACACATTTAGAAACTTTGGTTTAACTCAAACATGTTAAACAGCCAACCCACAAACAGGACATATTTTAGACTTGATCATCACTAAAGGTCTAAACATTTCTAACGTCAAGGTAACTGATGTTGCCTTATCCGATTCACTTCTCCGTTACCTTTGAATGTATCATTTCCAGTGACTCATTTAGCCAAAGGGACATCGTAAGAAAACTGTCACCTTTAAGGACAATGCCACAGAAAATTTTATTCAAGCTTACTTTGCTACTTCAACCTTGGGCTGCAACTCAGTAGATGAGCTAGTAGATAACTTTCAGTCTAAAGTCTCAGACCATTCATGACTGCATTGCTCCAGTCAAAGTGAAGTTTTTTTCCTGGAAGAAAAATCTCCTGGAGAAATGCTCCAGCAGTTAGAGGTGAAAAAAGGGAATGTCGGGAAAGCTGAACGCAGGTGGAGAAAGAAACAGACTCCAGGTTCACTATGAATCTATAAAGAGAGACTTTACAGATATAAACTTACAACTGAAAAATGCAAGAGAATCTTTCTTCTCTGAGATCATTAAGAAAAACATTAATAATGGCTCGTGTCTTATTTGCCACAGTCGACAGGTTAACAAATCCTCCTGTGTCCGTGGCTTCTGAACTCCACTCCACCAGGGCCTGCAATGAATTTGCAAACTTCTTTACTGAAAAATCCAAAGATTAGAGGATCTGTTTGTACAATCCATACTAAGTTCAGTACCAAAGTTGTCTCCTACCAGAATTGATTTTTGACCAATGTCCCCCAATTCTGCCAAATAAACTCCAAAAGCTTAGAGCAGATAATTCAGCAGTTAAGTTCCTCCTCAAGCTGCCTTGATGTTCTCCCCACAGTTTCTTTAAAAAAGTTTTACCTGTCATAGCGTCTGATTTGACTCAGATAATAAACACGTCTCTTCTGTCAGGTGTTTTCCCCCAGTGCCTAAAAACAGCAATTATCAAAACCACTGCTGAAAAGAAACCAATTTAGACAAACGTCTACTCCAGAACTACAGGCCCATCTCAAACCTCCCCTTTATCAGTAAGATCATTGAAAAAGTTGTAGTTCAACAATTAAACACCTTCTTAACAACGACCCAGCCGCTTTGACGTTGTCAGTCTGGCTTCTGTGCTCACCACAGTACAGAGACCGCCCTTATCAAGGTGTTAATGACATCCATATAAATACAGACTGTGGAAGAACCACTGTGCTGGTTCTATTGGACCTCAGTGCAGCATTTGATACTGTTGATCACTCCATTCTGTTAGAACGCTGGAGAATGGGTCGGCTTTTCTAGGTACAGCTCTCCACTGGTTTAAATCCCACTTAAAGAACAGGGACTTTTTTGTTATCAGTAGGTAACTTTACATCAGAGACGACAAAAATCAACATGTGGGTTTCCCCAAGGGTCCATTCTGGGTCCCCTCCTCTTCAATATCTACATGCACCCCTCTATAGCCCAGATAATAAAAAAATACAAACATCAGCTACCATCACTATGCAGACGACCACACAGCTCTACATCACCATGTCACCAGGTGACTATGAACCAGTTCAGGCACTAAGTAAATGCCTAGAAGAAATCAATGCATGGATGTGCCAAAATTTTCTTCAGTTGAATAAAAACAAAACAGAAGTAATAATCTTTGGACCAATAGATGAAAGATCAAAAGTTAACACACAGCTTCAGTCGCTTCAGCTAAAAACCACTGATCAGGCCTGAAATCTGGGAGTAGTGATGGACTCAGACCTGAACCTTCAAAAGCATCTAAAGAAAATTACAAGGTCGGCTTTCTATCACCTGAAGAACATTTCTAGGATTAAAGGACTAATGTCTCAGCAGGATCTGGAAAAACTAATCCATGCGTTTATATTTAGTAGAATTGATTACTGCAACGGTGTTTTCACAGGTCTGCCTAAAAAGTGGATCAGACAGCTGCAGCTGATCCAGAACGCTGCTGCCCGCGTCCTCACTAAGACTAAGAAAGTAGAGCACATCACCCCAGTTCTAAAGTCCTTACACTGGCTCCCTGTATCTCAGAGAATAGACTTTAAAATACTTCTGTTAGTCTATAAATCCCTGAATGGCTTAGCACCTAAATACATTACAGACTTGTTACCAGTGCATCAACCCTCCAGACCACTCAGGTCTTCTGGCTCCAGCCTGCTCTGCAGAACCAGAACCAGAACTAAACAAGGAGAAGCATCATTTAGTTCCTATGCTCCGCTTATCTGGAACAAACTTCCAGAAAACTGTAAAAGTGCGGAAAGCCTGAGTTCTTTTAAATCAAGATTAAAAACACATCTGTTTAAAATTGCCTTTGACTGTTCTAGTTAACATTTATGTGTTGTCAGTTGCATCTGTGTACAATATACACAAAGAAAAGTGGTTAGAAACTTCCATTCCTGTTCATCTTAACTTTTACAAAATAGTTTATGTCTTGTCAAAGAGATTAGTTTGATTTAAGTTAGTTGAAACATTATAAAATTTACATATACATGTTTATTGTATATAAATATGTGTGTGTATTTACGGATTATATGCAACGTAATGGTTCATAATACATATTTGAAATTTCGTTCAATAGCTTTAACCTGTCTGGTTTTGGTTTTCCTATATGCTGTTTGAATCCAACAACATTGTGGTTTAGCAGTCATTCATTAACCTAGTAAACTGTGCGTATTTGTAGTGCATGTATTTGTAGTTACACTGCATAAAACAGAAAAATTCAGCCAGCAGTAAGATTAAAACAACAAATTATGCTGTGGTAAAGCTTAGAAATGCTTTCGTAAAAGCGGCAGAGTTCAGCTTTCAAAAGACCGAAAAACAAAGACGGATGACTAGTATATAAATTACTTCTGGTGTTAAAAATAGCAGGGATGTTTTTTTTTTACCTTCTCTTGTCCCACCTTGCTCATTATCTTATCTGTTAGGCATTTACAACATTTATTTAAAATTTTTCACCGTACTAAAATCAAACTTGTTTCTGTTATAAATTTGTCTTTGGATGAATGTACACACAAAAAGAGAGATGATTAGTGGATGAGGAAATCAGAATGAGAAGAGAAATGTAGATGAGATGCAGGGTTGCTGTAGTACATGGGTAGCAGGAGATCGAGGCAATGAAGCAGCGAGCAAAACTTGAGGTACGGATGAAGGCAGAAACCCAGCAGCTAACAGAGGCCTATTGAAGCTCAGAGGACAGCAGGAAAATCCAACGGCTGAAACAGGGAACAAACCAGCAGTGTTGTATAGTACTACTGTACTTAAGTATATTTTGGAGTACTTTATACTTTTCTCGAGTATACATTTTTTGATAACTTTTACTTCACTATATTTCTGAACTTAATTGCATACTTTTACTCCAATACATTTTCAATGTTTGGTTTAGTTACTCGTTACAAAAAGAGAGAGAGACTCACGCACGCAAGTGTTTTGACCCCACCTACTGATTGACTGCGACAAAGTTGGGACTTGCCTGGACTTGTTCATCACCATCAACAGGATAAGAAGCTGGTTCAGTGGTAGGGCAGGTTAAATTAACCTTGTGGTAAAGCATCTAATAGCAGAGAGTCCTAATTTTAACTAAATGATAACCTGCAGGTGTATCTATTAGCAGGTTTACCACTTCCTGTAGGTTGGCCGGAACTGGTTTATCAATTAACCGTGTTCTTAGTATACACCCCCTGGTCTAAATTTTGCCTGCACTTGGTTGTGTACAATTTTAGCACTGACCTTACTTGAAGAAAGTTTAGACAGTTTTCTGTCTAAACTTGGTCTAAATTTCTCCTGCACTTGGCTGTTTATATTATTTCAAGTGAATTTGACTTTTAAAGTTTACCAAAAATGTCATTCAAACTGCATTTGCTTTGTTTTACTTATACTTTTTATTACATTACTTGAGTACGTCTATTTTTACAGTAATTTTCATACTTAAGTACAAGACATTTCAGAGACTTTTACTCAAGTAATATTTCAGTCAGTGACTTGGACTTTTACCAAAGTCATATTTTGGAGAGGTACCTATACTTTTACTTGGAGTTCTGACTAAGTAGTGCCCAACAGGTGTGACAGATTGCTGAGGGAGTGGAGGGTGAGCTTCTTCTTCTTCTTCTTTTTTTTTTTTTACTGGTGTCTTGCAATCAAATGGAACATTATCGCCACATACCTGATCTTTAGTTACTTTTCCTTAAATCCTTAGGTTTAGTCTAGTTTGTTGTAGATAAGATGACATGATCTTAAGCACCATCTTTCCGTATTCATTTGAGAAGATATTTGTAATGTTCAGTTGTTTGATTCCTTCTTGTTCCAGTCCATTCCTTAGAGCCATTCTTTGATTTGAGTATTTAATACACTCAAACAGCACATGTTCCACAGTTTCTGGAATGCTGAAACTATGGATGCTTCCCAATAATATGTAGTGAGCCTCGTGTGGCCTAGTCTAATTCTGCTAAACATCCCCCGTTCTCTCCTGCTCTTCCCCAGAGGCTCTTCTTCCTCCACGTTTTGCTGTATCTTATGTAAATGTCTTTCTTTGTTTCCATTATCCCATAATTTTTGCCACTGTACCTTAATTTTGCTTCGTATGTAGGATCATAAGTAGGACCTTATTTATCTTTAGCTAAATAATCTGTCATCTCATTCCCTTCAATGCCACTATGTGCTGGAATCCATAAAAACTGAACATCAATCTCCAGACTACGTACTCGGTATAATGATAAACTTTCTAACATAATATCCTCCCTACATTTAGATGACACACTTTTGAGACTAGCCAATGCTGCGCTTGAATTTGAACACATTCTCATGGGTTTGACTTCCTCTATCCATTGTAATGCTAGCATGATTGCCGTCAGTTAATCTTTTAAAACACTTTAACTTTTAATTCAGGAATGTCCAAAGCACAGCTTGTTTTTCCATTCTCTGGATATTTTGACCCATCCGTGAATACATGTACATAATACCCATATCTCTCATGTATCAAAATGTTCACATAAGCTTTTATACTAAACATGTTATTGCTTTAACTAATCTTTTATAAAAAAGAAGGATCAACACTAGATTGAGGTAGTAACCATGATGGTATAGCTGGCATTAAGGCAGTTAGACTAACGGCCCAATTATTGATTCCTAACTCCTCAACTATCTGAATAACTCCCTTACTAAATACCTCCTTTTTAATTTTACTACTTTCAATTTGTATTATTTTTGTTAGATGTGTTTCTTTTTGACTTTGGAAATTTGTCCAATAATTTACCCTCAACTTTTTCCTTCTAAGACTTAATGGCATTTCTCCAACCTCCACCTGAAGCGCCGATATTGGAGTTGATTTTACTAACCCTAACCCTTATGTCCAACCTTTTTAAAGATGAACCAGCGCGGCTGAATCAAAAACTATACAACCGTAATCTAGAACTGATCTAACTAATGCAATATATACATTTTTTAACGCCATACAATCAGCTCCCCATACAATATTCAATAATTTCTTAGTATTGAATAGTTTCCACGTAAGCAAACTATCAAACCCCAAGAATTTAAAAAACTTTTATCCTTTATAGTCTGCCCCGTCATCTGCAAAAAGTGATTTTCCTATGTCAGGTTTAACCTTCTTATAAACATTGTTTATCATAATAGAACTGGACTAAAGACGCTCCCCTGAGGGTTGCCGTTTTCAACTAAAAATGAATCAGAAATATAATTACTCGCACGAACCTGGAGGGTGAGCTGAGTGAGAGGAGGAACTGAAAAAAACAGGAAGAAAAAAAACCGGACCAAAAACTAAACCATGACAGTTTCTACCAAGTTTTATTTTCATTTTAGAAAAGAAATAAACTGTTGCAAAAGTTCTTCAACTTTTAACATGTTTATACTTAGAAGTATTTGCTATATTAAAATATCTCATGAACTACTAACAAAATTATCATAATTTGCATAAAAATGACAAGTAGTCGGTATTAGAAAAAAAACAGATATGTAGTGTTTTCAGACGTCAAGCGATGAAAGGAAATATATTTAACCTATATTCATAATTAACAATGCTAATGTTCTGCAACAGGAAGAGTTCTGAAATCAACATTGAAAACACAGCTGTCACGTGTCCTGTCATGTTCTCCGTCCCACTTTCACATCTCTCTGGTAAAAGACAAGTTGTGCTTCAATAAGACTAAATAAAGGTTTAATATCTGATACCCTAATGTGGTTGTGGGACGGGATGGCACATGTAGAGATACTGATTTTAAGACTTTGCACCAGTCTCTGCTTATATCAAGTTATTTTTTCTTTTTAAAAACTTAAGTTTTCATTAGATATGTTGAGCAAAACAGTATTCCCTTATGTCATTCTGCTCTTTGTAGAGTAACGCTGCAAGTGGAACGATGGAGTCGGGATTTTTTAGAAACAAGCCAAATTTATGGACAAGCTCTCTAGGGAGACAATAGAAAATGAGCTGTTATTAATTAATTTATTTTACCGGGTTTTACATAGCTGCATGCCGGCTTCTCTTTTGTAACTCTGCTGAGTGAGACGGAGAACAGGCACAAGGGGAGAAGCGCGGCTGAGGTGTTGTGATTATAATACCTGCGGATGTTATCTTAGTTGTGCACACCGCCTCCATTCGATTGCCTAGTAGGCAACGGGCCAAAGCAGGAGTGCCTAAACTATTTCCAGGGGCCATTTAAAAGAATTTCTCTTCTACCTCAATTCAAGAATGGCACAAATTTAGCTTGAAACTCAAAACTAGAGGTAGATGGACACAGATTACATACAACTTAGTTTTCTTGTTCACCAGCCCGTGAGTAATTTCCACTTGATCGTTTTGACTGGTGGGGTGAAAAATCTAAGGGTGGTAACTCAGAAGACAAGGTACAGCCTGCAAGTTTGCTGCTTAACATATAACAAATACATGGTGCTCCTAGCCATTTGGAGTTTCAAAACACTGTTAGAAACAAGAATGACGAGTGGTGCCATTTTACTTCCCACGCCATGGCTGTAACAGATTTTTTTTTTCTAGTTGAAAGAAACGTGTAGAAAGAATGTAGTTGGGTTTTATATATTTTTATTAACATAAGGAGTGAGGAAAGAAATTACATTTGTTTATTATATCACAAACTCAATTGTAAACAACAATCATTTCATATATCACAAGCTAATTGTAGGAAAATACTACTTTAATATATCACAAACTCATTGTAAAAACACTACTTTAATATATCACAAACTCATTGTAAACAACCCCATTTTCATATATCACAAGCTAATTGTAGAAAAGACTCATATAATATATATTAAAGAAAGATATGAGAAAACATTTATGCATTGGTTTCAAGACCCTCGCCAGTAATCAAAGGCGGCTAGAAGCTGATCTCTATATTCGGAGCTTTCTTCAACTGCGTGAGCAAATGCAACATTGAGGGGGGTCATACACCTGCTTGACCAGCGTCAATTCATACAGATAGGCCTGTGCAACCGCGCTGACTGTGTCGTTGTCTTGATGGATGTTGCGAGCGGCTAGAAACTGTTGAACGGCATCGGTAAAACGCTCGTTACAAAGCACAGGCATTATACGATGGTAATTTCTTTCAAAGAACCCGTCCTCAAATTGCTCCCAACGTTCAGGGTCACTCAAACTAGGACGGCCCGTCTACATCTGTTCCACTTATCATGCATGTACTTGTCGATGGCGGTGCTAAAAGATGATACACCACAGTTTTCACATCTTTGATGAAGCCGAAGCGGATCCACCCGTCGTATTCATCCGCTCCGGTGACAGTCTCTGCTTGGCTGGATGGAATCTGCACGTCCTCACGCGGTGATGGGGGTGGGGAGGCTGGATCTCCTTGGCTGAAGGGAAGTTGCGAGTCCTGGAGCTGTGAGTACTCAGACTGAGAAGGGTCCGGGGAGGGTGGAAGATTCAGCACTTGTGAATCTTCCTCCTGGGTCTCTGACAGAGACGCATGGGCTGGAAGCCTGGCTGGAAGTGTGGTTGGAAGCGTGGAATTCTCATCCCGTAAAACAAAGTACTCGGGCCGTAGTTTCACACCTCCAGGGGGCCTGGACCAGTAGACGGTATGCCTCTGCAGCCCCGTCAGAAGACTCGCTGCTGTCGAGTTCGGAAGAGGATTCAGGGGTTGGCGAGGGTGAAGGAGGGTGGTACGGTCCCGGAAAGAATTTGTCGCTGTCCGGGGAGCCATGCTGCGGTGATGTTGGAGTAGTTCTTTCAACCGTGTAGTTCTTCATGGTTTCAGATGTTAGAAGTCTGGTCAGTGAAGTTGCACAGAGTCCCGGAGGTTTCTTATACTGAGAAGGGGTGGGTTCACTGTGATAGGGGCGGTATCGGCTGTTGTGAGAGGGCTGGTCTAAAAAGCCAGCGCTTTCTTAACCGCCAAAATGTCTCTCCAGTTGCGACATTCGTGAAACAGCGTTGAAATCCGATTCCTATTGCAGCCATCTTGTCACGCCACGCATCAAAGGGAATGGTTAACAG